>NW_014569828.1:5000-32023 GCF_001313835.1 Polistes canadensis
GTGCCGTCGTTGTATCGTTTGCTAGAGAAGGTTGGCTGTTGGTAGTGTTGGCAGTGGTGGTAGTGCTAGTGGAGGTGGACGTAGTAGTGGTGGTGGAGGCGGCATCAGCGGCGGCGGCGGCGACGGAGGAGGTGGAGGAGGAGGAGGAGGAAGAAGAAGAAGAAGAAGAAGAAGAAGAAGAAGAAGAAGAAAAAGAAAAAGAAATAGAAATAGAAGAGGAAAAAGCGGAAGAAGAGGATAAGGCTAAGAAGGAGACGCATCGTAAGAAGCGGAAGAAGAAGTGAACGCGAACGGGGGAATTAGAAAGAAAAGGAAGTGGAGGAAGCGGAAGTGGGCGGCAGTGAAGGAGGAGGAGGAGGAGGAGGAGGTGGTGGTGGTGGTGGCGGCGGGAGAGGGGGTGGTCGCAAAAGGGCCGATTTCTTCTCCTCGAAAGTTTACTTCCACCGATACGTCCTGGAGGCGCCTGTCGTCTTCGCCGGTTCAACCATAACGCCTCCCGCTTTAAAACGCCCGAGACGGGATACGGTGGACTCTTCACCGCCACCCGCTCGTACCGCAGCTTCCGGTAAACCCGGACCGTCCGGCAAATTAGCTTGCACGATGGACGCGCCACTCTCTCAGAGCATGGACTCCGTCAACACGGTGGCCACCGGTGAGGACGAGGTACGTATACAATATGACTCTACCATGCGCGCATATTTTACATTTCTATACATAAACATAATATATCTTATACATTCTCTAGTATTCTCATTGGAGAGCGATGATGTTAGGGTCTCGCGCACACTCGACGGAAGCGCAACACGCAACGCTTCCTCCGCGCCTTTCGTGTGCTCGCGCGCGAGCGCTCAAGCGACCGACCCTTCACTTGACTCGCGTTCTTCTTATCCGCCTCCCCGTTTCTTCGTCTTTCGAGCACGCGCGGACTGACATACACGTTCTCTTTCTCTTTTTCTCTCTTTCTTTTTTCTCCCTATCTTTCTCTCATTCTCTCTTCGTTCCACCTTGCACGCGCCGTCGACGTATATACCTACCACCTCCACCCTCCCCCTTCTTCTTCTCTTCATTTTAGTAAGCGCAGACGCGACGACAACGTGTGTGTACGTGCGCGCATGCGCACATACACGTACACTTACACTTACACGTATATACTTGGGAAGATAGGGTATCGCGCGCTCCCGTCACGCGTGTACCTTTGAGAAAAGGAAAGAGAGAGAGAGAGAGGTAAAGAGAATTCGATCGCAAGGTACGTCAGTGTGCCGCAGGTGACTCGTTTCCACCGTTCGCATTCGCTCGATCGGTTGCCTGCCTGCCTGCCTGCCTGCCTGCCACCATCGTTTGTTGCTTGCCTGTCTGCTTGCTTGCTTACTTGCTTGCCTGCTTGGTTGCTTGCTTGCTTGCTTTCCTGCTTGCCTCCTGGCTGGCTGGCTGGCTGGCTGGCTGGCTGGCCACCTCTCCTGCCACCAACTTCCTCTCGCGCAGCCAAGCAGACGACCGAGCGGGCGGGCACCTGAGAGAGAACACGACGCGCCATGCCATACCACGCTTGTTATTGATTTTTCTGCTAGGCGAGTGCCGGCGAGCGCAAAGGCGCCGAACTACGTTATAATCTATATCTATATATATATTCTATAGTATCTAGTATATATATGTATAGTATAGTATATGTATGGTATACTATATATTCTGTTTGTATGTATATATGTATGTATGTATGTATAACGTTCTACATACGAGAACCATATACCCTAACCCTACGTAGGTATATACACGTAAGTACCTATGTGCCATATCATATGGACGAAACTTACGCTCCGTTTGACGCGCGTGAGAACCTTCCTACTTACGCGTATGGTCTCTATATATTTTATATATACGTTATTACGTATACATATATATATTTCACAAATGCTTGTATAAATGTATAAGTTAATGGAGAAAGCAA
Source organism: Polistes canadensis (assembly GCF_001313835.1). Taxonomy (NCBI): domain Eukaryota; kingdom Metazoa; phylum Arthropoda; class Insecta; order Hymenoptera; family Vespidae; genus Polistes; species Polistes canadensis. The sequence continues at coordinate 6,946 of NW_014569828.1, forward strand.
AGGAAAATATCAAATCAAGTTGTACACTTTATATAAATCGTCTTAACATTGTATGATTCTTTCACACACATTGCGTGGCTTTCTATAACCCATAAACTCTCTATGGTATTCCATTTATTTATTTTTTTCTTCTTTAAAATTAAACATTAATCTTTCTTATCTAATACCAATGGAAATTTGTTTTTTTATTTTCTTTAGAAATAATTCATTATTCTCGAATATGTCATAGAAACATAGAGTACAAATAATATCTTTTAGGGAATAATAATAAAGTTTTCCATTCGTGTAAATATATAAATAATAGAAATAGAATGTGTTTTACTTTCTCTCTCTCTCTCTCTCTCTCTCTCTCTCTCTCTCGAATATCGATAAAATATTCCTTTCCTACTAGTAAAACTAATTATCGTCCAGTATTATTAGTCTTTATGTCGTTTAACAAGCATCGTCTCGGTTGTGCGTGAAACCGTGACCGTTGTTTTATTCGTCTCACCGTAACGGAACGGATTCGTTGTATTATTCCGATCGAGAGGTACTTTAAAAACGATGATTCTTAGTTTTACGGTAGGTTCGCCGATTTCGCACGCTCATTCGAGCGATGCGAACTCAATATATTTCTTTCTCTCTCTCTCTCTCTCTCTCTCTCTCTCTCTCTCTCTCTCTTTCTCTTTCTCTTTTTTTCTTTCTTCCTTTCTTCCTTCCTTCCTTCCTTCCTTCCTCTCTCCGCACTCTTTCTCCGACTTACTTTTTTTATTTTTTTTTTTTTATTCTGCGCGGTAAAACTTTTTTGAGCCTACAATCCCGACGAGAGAAATTACCGTTCCAGAAAACTTTCTATGAAGTAGAGTGTTACGCGATTGCTAGTAATAGTAGTATTAGTAGATATTTGTTATTAGTAGTAGTAATAGCAGTAGTATCTACATTTCCTTACGAGATTGTTTTATTTTTATTTTTTATTTTATGTTTTTTTTTTTTTATTCATGGTCCTTCGAATTTCGAGGTTATCGACTCGAGATGAGAGGGGTTGAAGAAAAGTTCTCACGGCCTTTTTCAAATTAAACAGCGTCAACGAGCGAATAATCATCGATAAATTATTCATCGACTTGTCGCATCGTTGAAATTCGTCCGGTTTAGAAATTCGTTCCAACGAAGACTATCTACTATCCCTTCTGGAAATAGTATTTTCTTTTTTTTTCTTTTTTTTTTTTTTTTATTATTTTACGAGCTTTCAATTTTCTAGCGAATTCGTGAAATTTTAAACGTGATTTAAATGCAATTTAATCGGAAGAAAAATAAATATCGATACGGAACGACAAATGAATATCTAAATATCTTTTATTGAATTACATAAAAAAAAAAAAAAAAAAAAAAAAGACTAATTACCAAAAAACATACGCGATATACAAATTAAAAGAAATCTTATAATCGATTTAACGTTATAATTAGTACACGTAATTGCAAAGTAATAAAACAAACATAATATAATAATTATGTGAGACAGTAATAATTAGAGCGAGAATAATGAAACGAATAGGAAAAAAAGCAACAAGATAATAGTTTGCACGTATGTTTAATAATTCCACACGTGAATCGATCAATACGTACGATAGGTGACGACGACGAGGTGGAAAGAGGAGGAGGGGGGGGGGAGGATTAGGTTAAAGAGATCACCGATATTACCGTTCACTTTTCCTCTCGCAATCATCAACTACTAAGGTGGTGATCATGCGATAAAGAAAATCTAGATTTTTCTCGGCCATCCGGATTCCATGGGTTTTGTCGTCGTAATCATAGTCATAGTCATAGTCATAGTCATAGTCATAGTCATAGTCATAGTCATACTCATACTCGTATTCATATTCGTAGTAGTAGTTTTATTCGTATTGAGAATCGCGATCGATCGATTGCGAATACGAACACAGCTTTAGGAGTGGCCATTTGGAACGAACGAATGAACGAAGAACGAGCTGGACAAAGATGGGGAAACATTGTTCCCTTGTTAACCAAAGCGAATAGTATTACATTACATTTGTCCTTTGAATTTATTTCGTCGAGGCTAATGCGGAATCTTCATCCACCACCGCCAGTACCCGCCACCCTCCAGCACCCTCCAGCACCCCCTGCTACCACCAGAACGGAAATTATTTGGTCGATAATATCGAACTTTGCTACGGTGTGCCAGCGTGAAAGAATATTTTCTTCTTTTCTTTCTTTCTTTCTTTCTTTCTTTCTTTCTTTACCGATGACCTCCCTTTTTCTTTCTCTTTTCGTTATCCATTTTTAAATGTGCTCGATCAATTTTAATATCGTTCCAATTGAATAATTTATTTGATATTTTATATGTATGCTTTAGAATTATTTACTTTGATAAATCAAATGGTTGGATAACGAAAAGTTAATCTTACCACCAACCCGACCCAACCCCCGTTGGTAAAACAAATTACGATTACCGTTGATTGTTCGTAATATTTTTTTGTTTATTATTTAGTACTATTCTATAAATGATCCAACGTTTGGAATTTGATTTATCGATTAGAAAGGAAACAAAAAAAGTAACAAATAGGGGAAGATAAAAAAGAAAATTCACGATAACGAATTTTTATTATTTCATTACAGACGATAGTGTGTGTGTGTGTGTAAGATAATATTTATTCGTATACATAATTAATACATTACGTATTGCGTTTTATATAATAGTTCTGATTTTTTTATACGTAGTATATATATATATATAGAAAAGAGGAGACATGGAAACTACTAGTTCGGTAGGAAGCCGATCTTTTCGCGTTGTGTTGTTACTGTCGGCGGGAAACTTTGTGCCGAGATAGGAGGAGGAAAATTTAATTCTCACGGTACTGCAAATAACAACGAGCGTTTTGTTGCGCGATGCGTTGGTAACGATACAACACAACACCGTGAAATATTTTTTTTTACTTTTTCTTTTTTTTTTCTTTTTTCTTCTTCTTCTTCTTCATCCATTTCACACGACTTCAACCTCGTTATACTATTTTATCGTCTTCTTCGTTTCTATCATTTTTTCCGACTACGCGTTTTTTTTCCTTTCTCTTTTTTATTTTTGTTTCTTTTTTCCCGTAAAATTATAAACGTCCAGTTTGATCGGTGGATTGATATACCATTCGTAAGAAACGTGTTATTGATAACAATTATTCTTGCAATAACGTTCTTATTCGTTTTGTAATAATGATGAAAAATTTACACACGAAATAAACAATCACGACTCTAATCAAATGATTATTATTATTATTATTATTATTATTAATTGTTTGGAAAAATAATAACGAAATTGTTACTATAAATTCATGCACAAGAATATAAACCCCCACCAGTTAAGAAATGTTTTTAAAGTATCTTTGAAAATAATTCTTCAATTATTCATTATAATTATCTGTGTTATGCGGACAAATAATTATCAATTCGTTGCTAAATAAAAACAAAAAATAATTTCGAACATTTGTTTATGAAAGTTCGCGTATTAATATGAAACGTTAAATTTCATTTCAAAATTTTCATTCATTCTTATTTTAATAACGTGTAAGAGGAGAGCGTGGAAATGTTTATTAAAATTAATATTCTAGATTTGATTGAGTTAATGAACGTGAGATACAACCGATATTTTCATTGATCGATTCAAACGTATGTACATATACATATACATATACACGTGAGCTAAAAATATTCAGGTTTCAACATATGTACTATATTACTACAATTATATACGTAACTAACTAGATGTTATAGGTATTGGGTATTTGTATTGTGACAGCCTATCTCCAAATATAATACGATAATAATTAATCCTTCCGTATAAGAGCCGGTTAATTGGATTCGCATATATATATAGAGAGAGAGAGAGAAACACAAAATTTCATTCGTGGCTGGGAGATGGCACGTGCTAAACCGTCACATTATATTCTATTTATCGTACGAAGTTTGCCATCGAATTTAATCGCAAGATCAACGCTGAATCGATGTTTAAACATTGTAACCACATATAATAAAATAAATCTATCCGCGAGATTTGAGTAAAGGTATCTATTTAAAAAAAAAAAAAAAAGAAAACCCGTGATTAGGTTTTTACTCTCATATGAATAATATGTTTCACTCTTTCAAAAATTCCAAAGTGAAAATTGTTATATTATATTAGTTTCCTCTTCGTAATTTGTATTCGTTTGCAAAACTATACTGTTCGTTTCCTATGTAACAAAAGTTTTCACTTGGCCAAGTAAAACCCACGTAATAGGTCGTTGACTTTACTACAGTCGAACGCTATCGTGTGCTACATTTATCTTTTTTTCTTTTTCTTTTTCCTTTTTTCTTTCTTTTCTTTTCTTCTCACTCAACAATAACGAGTGTTATCCATCATATTTTGTAATCTTCGTTTTGTGTGTGCGTGTTTCACGTTTTTTAATATATTTAAAATTTAATAACATTTAATCTCTCGCAAGATGAATAAAATATCCAGAATTATGTTGTTGCATTACGAATGTTCTCTTATTAATTGCATTTAACAGGATTCTTTTCTTCCTTCCTTTTGTTTCCCTTTTCCCGAATTCTACTGTAACAAGTGAGAAGAAGCAAAAAGGATACAACGTTGCTTAAATATAGCGTTTATATGCTATAACCGTTATACCCTCTCTTCGTATTACCCGATTAAACGATGTATGTTCCTTTTTCAAATAAAGAGAGAAAGAGAGAGAGAAAGAATATGTTGAAGATCGATCGCCATATCGTGCTCGGTCATCTAAGTATGGAAACGAAACCCCCTTCTTCCTTCCTCTTCCTCTTATTTCTTCATCGTTACCATCCTTCGATGTTATCGTAGGTCCAATACGTAAATTAATCTTCAATTTAAAGATTATTTCATTATAAAGTGCTCGAGTTATTTCACGGTAATGTAATTATTTTTTTCCTCAATTATTATCGTTAAATTTTCTTTTTCTAAAATTATATAAATCATTTAAAAGAAATTTTTATTTTTTTAATCGTCGTCACGGTATTCGAACCAATCAATTCGTCATTTGATTTTATATATTAATTTTTAGGTCTTATCGATTTGCCATTATTTGTCGTGACTTAATTGTTAAAAACAAAAGGAAACTTGAACGAAAGTCGAAGTGAGATTAAATCCAGTTTGAAAAAATAATTAGAAAGAAGGAATTAACATTGTGGTCCTCGTTGATACGGCGAGTGGGGTGGGATGGGGAGAGATTGAGGATATTTCTCTCGACTTCAAAGAGAGAAAGGGAAGAAAAAAAGAAATTGAGGACGAAGAAATCGTAACCTAACTAAACTAAAAGATAGTCGAACTGTAACGGTTAGCGCGTGCTCAAGCAGCAACAGAGTTAGCTGAGGAAACGCGTCCGCACCGTTCGTCTTTGCTTGGCAAGAAAAGTTTTTTAGGCCTCGTTGGATCTTCAGAGAGCGGATCCACTTCTTTTGGATGAATCGAAAAGACGTAGAATAGAAGAAGAAGAAAAAGAAGAAGAAGGATAGGGTGGAATCGTAAAAGACAAATTTAAATTTGAGATATGATACCAGATCGTAGTTGACAATTTGAAAATTTGGTTCTTACCAAAACAGGTGAACGTTTAAAATTACCCATATCACTTTAAAATAGAATGAAACAATTTAATCGAGTTAAAAAATAACTTGTATCTTTTAAAGATTGAATGAGAGGTTCTAATACCAGGTCGTAGTTGAGAATATTGAAAATTTGTTTCTTAGCAAAAGAGGTGAACGTTTAAAATTACCCATATATCTTTAAAATTGAATGGAAAAATTGAATCGAGTTCACATTTCTCGTATCTTTTTAAAATTGAATGAAAGGTTCTAATACCGGATCGTAATTGAGAATTTGAAAATTCATTCCTCTTACCAAAACAGTTGAACGTTATTTTGCGTATCTATCTACGATTCAATCCTTATAAAACGTTGATAGGATTTAACTTAGGTGGGTGGGGTGGGGACAGGGTGTTAAGATTTCTAACTAAGTAAGCGTGGAAATAAGTCTTCGTTGAATATTCAAAAAGGTCGTTAAGTATACTACGGTAGATCAATTCGATTCTCGTGTGAGACGAGAAATGTGTATCAAGAGAGACTGAGGGATTGAAAGAAAGAATGTGAAAGAAAGAGAGAATAAAAGAGAGAGAGAGAGAGTCGCATTGGATTTCAACGGGTAGCGAGTGTCTTAAGATTAGAGATGCAAATCCAGTTGAAGGTATTAAAGGTTGAAGAATGTTTGGGTCTCGTCTTCCTTAGTCGTTTCCTGCGTGCTATTCATTTTTTTACCTCGAGTAACTCAACGTTAATAGCTGAGAGAGAGAAGAGAGAGAGAATTTGTTCTACTTACGGTCAAGTAAAATTAATCTTAGGAGACCTAAAACGAAGGAACTTGGATATGTAAAGAAAATCAACTAGAAAAATAAGAAGTGGATTACTTTTTTTGAAATGGTATAAAATTTCACGATAATTCTTCCCATTTTGGATTTTCCTTTTTCACTAACAGGTATACTTTACTTATATATATATATATATATTGATGTATGTGGTGTAACGTATATATATATAAATAGTCTTGTAGATTTTCCATTTAAAGAGAATCGTTGTACCCTGAAGCTTCGTGCGAATAAACGAACAAACGAACAAACGAACTGACGAACTGACGAACGAACTAACGCACATAAGATACAAGAGAGAGAGAGAGAGTAGGAAAAGATAGCATGGTGATCCTAAAGGAAATAAAGCCGTATAAATATTTAACGTTTCACCAGGTGGAAACTTCAAAGTAAAAAGTATTCTATCGCGCGAATATGGTAATAACGTGTCCTATTTGTAGAAGCGTATTTTATTGTTAGATGTTTTCAGTAGATTCGGTGTATTTCTCTATCAAAAGGGTACTCAACGAGAGAATTAAAAGAAAAAAGAAGTAAAAATAGAAGGAAAACGAGAGAGAGAGAGAGAGAGAGAGAGAGAGAGAGAGAGAAAAAGAGAAAAAGAAGTTTAAATTATCGGAGGTACTCTTCAATACTAATCATCTTTTCAATTAACATCTATATATATATATATATTATAAATCTACTTGGCCTCGTAAAAGAAGAAATTAGATTATTTCGAAAGCTTCGAGAAAATTCATGCCCCCTAATTCGATCGATTCGTTTCTATATATAATATATTTTCTTTTTTCATTAATATTTTTGCGGAAGTTGTAGCAAGTCGAAGTTAAAAAACAAAAAAAAAAAACAAAAATATTCTCCCGCGCAACTACTAAGCATCTAATTTACCCCATTTTCTTCCCCTACTTCGGACATATCCACAGCCTATACACGTTACGTAGCAACGATGTGGTGTACAACGATTGATGACGACCGTCGAACGGAAACATTATGAAAATCGATCCTAGTAGTGCACGCGAAACGTATAGTAAGAGGTTTTACTGAACTTCATAAGAGACGAGAATTTGTATTATACAAATAAAATTACAAATAAAATTAATCGAAAACACAGAAAGAAAGATAATAACGCGATAGAGGAGAAGATAAAGAAAATTAAATTAAACTATTTGATTCTTAAGTTTGTATTTCAAATATATATTTTCTTTCTCGTATTTTTTTTCCCCCCCCCCATTTCAATTTATACAAGTTTGTTTGATATTATACATTATATTAATATATAATTAATTCATATATAATTAATACATATAGGTATATATATGTATAGATGTAGATTAGAACAGCTCGCACACCTAATATCCTATCGCATCGAATTTTGTACCGAGTTGAGAGAGAACGAATAACGATTGTATAACAATAGACAATGGGGGCTGGGACTTTCAGCGGGCGCGGGCATTGTGGTAGAGCGGATGTTGTATAACGGTTACCCAGCGAAGAGGAACAAGACGGGAGTAGCAAACCGTAAAAGCCACGAAAGTCTGAATTCTCTTTCTCTCTCTCTCTCTTTTTGTTTCTTTTGCTCTTGCTTTATATCCCCTGGTATATTTACCACGTTCGCATGATTCGAAATAAAATGGAACGACGACTGGTCGTATTTTTATTGTTAAGTTAAATTTTTAAATTTGATCCCCAGATAAATTTTCCTAGGGGCAAATTTTACCCTAAACAGAAATCGTCTTAATTTTGTTTTTCTTTTCTTTTCCAGAAAAGTAACATATTATACCTTTTATATCATTTGGAAAGTTCTCTCGTTAAAACTCAACGCGTGAAAGTAGGATTCTTTTTTTTTTCTTCTTCTTCTTTTTCCTCTTTTTTAATAACAGTACAACACAACGAACGAGATTTTACGATAAGAAAGTTTGAGGTTAATATAAGTTGTTTTTTGGGCGAATCGTGAAAATATTTATAAGACGATGGAAAAATAATATCGAAACGATACCGTTTCTTTCTTTCTGTAATAACTCTATAAACTCCGACGTGGCCTCGAACGCGATCATTTTCCGTGAAGCGTCGTCGTCATTCGCACAGGAAGTACTCGTCCGACCGGAACAAATGACAACGTCCCTAACAGTGTGTCGCGTCTGGCGCATAAGTTGACCATACCAATGAACAATCCTACTGACCTAACTCGAGAGAAAAACATTTTGCTTTACTATACCTAATTTGAGTGTTACCTATTTTCCTTGTTTGCTTTTAAACTAACAACTTATTTCTTCTTATTACTTAGTGTTAAATACATATGTTAACTTTGAACCACGAAATAATATATAATAATAAGTAAAAAAAAAACTAGAAATTATTTCCTACGAACGAGATTAACTATTCCATCATTATTAGCGTAACTTCAAAAGAATCATCATATTATTTGAACAAGTGTGTTTCTACGATCGATTAATATTCGTATCTACATTCCATTGCAAAATATTTTCATGGATTTTCCGATATAAATGAAAAGAAAAAAAGAATACGCGTCTAATAGAAATACACAAAACAAGAATAATTTATGAAATTAAACATCATTTCTATTGGATGAAAGATTTTCTATGGGTAATGGAAAGGTGTTCTTCATTGATTTTAAACAATGATCACGTATACGTAATCAGAACTGTGAATGATAGAGATGCATCGATTTTACGTTGTACAATACGAACTAAAGACCAAGAGTACGAGAAAGACAGATAGATGAATAAAGAGATAGCGAACATAATCGGTCTGTAATCTGGCATTCAAAGGTTCGCTTTGTAGGCTACTGAGAGAATGAAGAGGGCTCGTTCCTTGAACCATCACACAAAATCGATATCACGTCGACGGAAGCTGCGCGTATCATCGCGTGGACCGGATACGATCAACATAAAGTATTCTCACCGCGGAATGATGCTCTAACCTTGGAACATAAAGACACTCTTCTTCTTTTACCACTACTACTGCTGTCTTAGTGCATACTATGTATCTTTTTAACAGATGCACGCGCTAGTTGGACGAATCATCAGCTTTTGCTGAAGAAAAAGAGGTCGCCCCCGAATCCTCTTTTTTTTTTTGTCCCTTTCCCAACCCCCCAATCCCCACTTCGCACCCTTCTTTTCCTTCCTTTCTTTCTTTCTTCGTAATTTCTTTTTTTTTTCTTCTCTTCGTTGCAGTCGTTCTGTGACTACTACACTACTACTACTACTACTACTGTTTTTCTTCTGCACACCGTTCGACTTCGGTGCACTCTCTGCTCTTTCTACTATTTTTTGTTTCTATCTCTTTCTCTCTCTCTCTCTCTCTCTCTTGTTTTCTTTCTTTCACTTGACATTTATGTCTTTTCCGTCACTCTAATTCCTCTAGGAGAGATCATTCGCGTTCATTGTCCCGGTGACGTAGAAAGTGTGAATTTATCTTAGTTCCGTCCACTTTTTTGCTTTATGAACAAAAAGATATTAGACGTGGAAGGAAAGTATTATAAATAATTATAATTGATTTTAAGTATGCGATTTTATATAAATTTTAATGACAATTCAATATTATAGTTTTATCTGTTCACCGTCTACTTTGCATTACAAGTTAATGTATCAATGTATATTAATGAAATTGCGTTGGTCTTGCGATAAGATAAATTATAGTTTGACGTAGTCATTTTTTTTTATTTAAAGTTTTCCCTATTGACTGTGTGTCTGTGTGAATGTTATTTTGAATCAATATATATATATGTAGATTTTTATTAATTCATTTTAGAGGACTTTTCTCAATTATGAAAAATCATTATTTGATTGTTATTATGATTAGGTTACGTATTGCTTTGTCTCTAATGTAAGATTAGATACGTGTTTAATACGTAACACGCTATCGTGTTTTATAAAACGTGCAAAATGTTCAACTTGCGGTTACATTTCCGTGCTTCTCTCGGTTGGTCGAGAGGTATATTTTGTAAAATGAGAGAGTTGACATACGACCTCGTTCGATTCGTAAAACTGATATTTTAACTATGGTGGGAGGTGAGGAGGGTCGTAATACTTATTTCCGAACATGTCATTGACCAAGGTAAAAGATGCGGTCAGAAAAGTTCCATCTACGTAAAACGTAAAAAATGTCATCTAACGATGCTTTAAACATTTTCATAAATTTTTCTTTTCTTTTTTTTTCTAAGCATTACCAACGAACAATGGGGGTCTATCTTTTAAATCCTTTTCGTCGTCGTCGTCGTCGTCGTCATTTCTCTTATGTGTATTTACGTTATATATATATATACATATGTTAGGTACATATTTTTCGTTTTATACATACACAAGGATTCTCAACGAATGAGATATGAAAAAAGAAAAAGAAAAATAGCAGCTTGCTTTACGAGATAGAACGACGATACGTCACCGTGAAATACCTCTCCATTATCCTGAAACCCAAATTGAGGTTATGCGAACTGGTCCAGTTCTTTTTTACCGTTCTTCTTCTTTCTTCTGCGTGATATTATTTCCTTTCCCCGTTTATTCAACGAGATGAAAGTTAAGTATAAAATTATTGATTCGATCATGATTTTCTTAAAAATTTGTAATATTTATATCGGTCGCGATATACGATTGATAGTAATTTTTTATTTTAAAATCGTATAAAAAAAAAAAAGAAAAAAAAAACCAAAATAATAATCGTAAATATATTATCATTGCAAGTAATTCTTTTTCTATAGATAATTTAATCCCTTACATTTTATATATAGTTCTCGTTGTAATTGCATTTTAAGTGCATAGTATTTCAGTCGATTTGGAAATTGCACAGGTGATTTCTGAGAAAGGTTAAATCGATAAGATTCGCCATTGCCACTGAGGTAATCGAATATACCAAATTAATAGCTATTCGGAAATGCTTGATTACTAGCATTCATGTTATGCTACTAACTGGTCGAACTCTGCTGATATTCATTAACTTATAAGTGTATTTATATGCATCTGCTGTGTGTATATATGTGCCTGTGTGTGTGTGTGTCTGTCTTTTAACATCTAGGGATCTAGCAATCTACAATCTAAACCAGTGTTTCTATTAGCGTTAGAGCTTTTATTTTTAATAGTATTTGTTTAACGTTAGTCTCTAATTATTCTACGAATGGTAACAATATTTATTTATCAAACGATAAATAAATCTTTTCAAACTTCATTTCGGTGATACTACCAATTAATGCTTTTAGTTGCGTTAAATTAAACGATCAACGCGCATCGATCACCCATACGCACAACAAACAAACACACGCACACACATACATACATATACGCGTGCGCGTATTTGCTGACACATATGAATATTCATAGAGATCGTAAATAGTTTTACATGTTTTTTAACATTTCTTTTTTTTTAATCAACATGTATTTCAACAAATAAATAATAGAAGAAAATTACCATGAAAATTCAAACGATTGTTCTTACACACAGAGATAGAGAGAGAGAGAAAGAGAGAGAGAGAGGGTTTGAAAATGTTCGCACGAGATTATACCAACGTTCTTGCGTCGACCTCGGCCATTTATACGACACACTAGAGTTCCTATCTATGTAATAAAGCGTTTCCGGACATATGTTACACGACAGTGCATTTTCGATCTATTTCATTGTACTAATACTATTGTACGTATTCATAATTATTTTTCTTCTTTTTTTAACATTTAATTGTTCAATATGCCATAACATATACATATATATACATTCGTGTATTTACTTATATTACGTACTAATAGAAGAAACTTCAGAAAATGAAATTCTAAACAAAGAGAGAGAAACAGACGAAGCAACCCGAATACCTCTATCTTACATTATTCTGAAATGATAAACAGTTTGTTGTTAAAAATTTGAATGGTGATATATATTTGAAAAGAGCATCATAAAAAGTACTCTTATGTGACCCATCAAGCGCCACGCAGGTCAGCAACCTGAAACGAGTTTGACGCTGCTTTATTTGCTTTATTGATTGCCTCTTCCTTTAGCCATACATGGCATCACGCTGATACTCGTAAAAAAAAAAATAAAAAAAAGAAATAAAAACAAAATTTTATACTTTTTACATACGCAGTTACATCGAACTACCATTGGCGACTTTTAAAAACGCAAAGTTGCAGTGGGAGATTGGGGAGTAAAAAAAAGAAAAAGAATAAAAAAGATTTATATTCATGCATATAAATATTTATTTATTTTCTTTACGTGCGTTTCTCTCTCTCTATCTAATCCTCCATTACTGCGTTAAATTTGAACTTGTTTGTCCTCTTTTTTCGGTGCATTCGCGCATTTCTTTTTTTTTTTCTTTTTCTATTCTTTTCTTTTCTTTTCTTTTCTTTCTAGAAGGGTAGTAGTACCGTGTACCTTCCCTTGTTCGATATTGATTATTATTTACTTCACGGTCTATCGAAGTTTCTTTCCGAAAGGGAAAGGAAAGGAAAGGAAAGGAAAGAAGAAGAAAAAAAAAATGGCCGACCGTTCTGTCGTTCGTCATGCGTTCTTTTTCATATTCATGTTAAAGTAAAGCGTCGTCACGCGAGTTTAAATAAATAGAAAACCGTTATAATAAATTACGGACCTGTTAACAAACGCTTCTTTTGTGGTAATTTGTTTGTATTTATTTTTTTTTAATTAAAAAGAGATCGTCTTTAGTAAAAGACAGATGTACTATAGACTCGCGACGCGTTTAGAATTCTTTGCATTTCAAGAGCGCATTTAAAAAAAAAAGGACGTTCGTTTCTTACCATTTGCGCGCATCTAATTTGTATTCAATAGAATACGTCTACATCGATAATGTAGGAAATTGATTTTTCGTATTAAAGTATCAAATATTTAACTAGGCGAATTCGATCAATTATAAAACGATTTATTAACCGGCACATTTCGCAATTATTTATTTCGTTTAAAATACGTTTAATCGGTGAAATTTATGATGAAAAAAAACAAAAGAAAAAGAAGAACAATCAAATAATATATGTTTTCTTAAATATTAACTCATTTTTTTTCATTCGATTAAATAAATATATTATTAACTTAATTTATTCATTTGGAATTTGCTTGCAAATATTTGTAAAAACTGCGCTATCAGCCGTATTTTTTTAATAGCTCTTCTACTTCAGGGAACAATTATGATGCCTGGTTTGACGGATATGCACGCCTATATGTATATATATATATATATATATAAACAAAATGTTATATATACATACACAGCTCTTGTTCGCACGCGCGCGAATACGTTCGTACACACACACACATATATATATATACGTATACATATTTGTATTGACTACTTGCATGAGCGAGTGCAATGTGTTATACACCAGTGATCCGTGTTCCTGAGCATAGAATTTTACACGCACGCTTAAATTTGGCAAGAACGCACTCGACTTGGCAACCTTGCTAACAAGTTAGTGGTACAGACAAAATCCGTAATTGTAGTTCGGTAAATGTCCGTACTTAGGTTGTAGAGTGCGCCATGCTACTGCTTCGTACTATAGTATGTGTCGGTAATTCAGAACTCGCAGTGGATAAAAGTAAGACATAAATTGCAAGGACATTCTCTCATGAAGCTTGTTTTTTAATGCTTTTATATAGAATCGCACATATACCATACGTATTCACAATTTATATTAAATGGAACGATATATATCGTAAAATAAATTCATTAATAATAATAGCAGATACACTATACAGTTTTGCATTCAATTAATATAGCGTTAATCAGTTTTATCGTAAATGTAAAATGTCTTTTCATGCGAATATTACCTTCTTCTCCTTTGTAATCTTTTTTTTTCTTTTTTTTTTTTCTTTTTTTTTTTTTTACAGTCGACTTATAATCGCAAGTAGTTGAAATATTTTATAAGGTCGATGGGAACCGTATAACCGTTTTACATTCTGCCAGTAATAAAAGTGTCGCTTATAAAATATTAAAAGGTAAGAGAGAAGGCAAAAGGTAACGTCGAACTATCGACGAGAAGGCAAAAGAAAAAAAAGAAAGTTAGCTTGAATTTCATTTAATAATCCGATGGATGCTAGGGAATCTGTAGTTAGTGATTATATGCAAGTGTGTATATGCAAGGATCGATGAAAAAGAGAGAGAGAATGAGAGAGATAGATAGATATATAAGAGGAGTATATTTTATGCCGGTTATATTCGCATTGAGAAGAGTACGCATGCGCGAGCATTTCTATCGTAGAATAGCGCCATAAGCTCGCGTTGTAATAAAATATTTGAACGACGTAGATAAGCCTGCTTTTGTTCTACGTTTATTCAACTTTGTCTTGCATTTTGTAACGTATAGAAAGCACCAAAGGAGAAGAAGAAGAAGTAGAAGAAGTAGTAGTAGTAGTAATAGTAGTAGAAGAAGTAGTAGAAGAAGAAGAGTTTGAAATATACATGTAGTATACCATATCTACCTCTTTTATATACCTTTAAAGAAGATATATGTATATTTCTTTTTTCCTTTCATGCATTCTTTAACACCTTGTTTTTTTTTCTCATATAATCTATACGTCATACAATAGTAATATATATATATACATATATATGTGTGTATATGTGTATAATAATAATACACGTATATACTCCTTCCATATGAGAAAGCGTATCCTTCAGCCGTAACGATTTTTAACAACGTCCAGCAGCAAAGCTTTTAAAATACTAATCCAAGAAGCCTCGTCATATCGATCGACGTGCCTTGCTTTACTCTCTTTGGACGTACATAACTCGAGCTCATACTATCCTGATAGAGAATCCTGTAATCCGGTTATATCTAAGGTCTCGCAAACCTTATGAATCATCGTTCGTTCGTTCGAGAACACGAAAAAAAGAAAAAAGAAAGAAAGAAAGAATAAAGGAGGGAAAGAAAGAAGGTTCGAAGCAAGCGGAGGGTGAATATTACGAACGATCGATAAAATTGACATTGATCCAAAAATTCGTATTGAAAACAAAAAATATACTTTTTTTTACGAGATTAAAGATTTGTTTTAACGATCGTTGTAAAAACACTTTTTACGAGTTCCTCCCCGTTACTAATTACTGATTTCGGTGGTACGTGTTTTATTTTCACTGTCAATTAGTAGAATAAGAAAGGGAAAAAGAAAAAAAAATGGTTTTTAAATAGTCGTTAACACAACCACCACCACTACCACCATCATCATCAACACCAGAGAGTCAGCCCAGGGTTTCCACTTGAAAGTCGACCACATTCACGCGCGTATGCAGCAGCAACTCCTCGTTATCCGTAAAGCCAAGTGAACCAAGCGAACCCTTTCTTCTCTCACGTTCTTCTTCAGATACTTCTCTTCTCTCTCTTTCTCTCTTTTTCTTTCTGACCCTTTTTCCTATTACTGCTCTCTCTTTCTCTCAACTTTCCACTCCCCTTTCTTCGTCACCAATATTTCTCGGACAGTTGACTCACGACTCGACTCGACTCTATATGGCACCCTGCTTGCTTTGATATTACCCTTTTCTCGTTTCCTCTCACTCTCTCACTCCCTTTTTTTCTTTTTTTTTAAAGCCCGAAGGAAATCACGATTCACTATCCAAAATTGTTCAAGCTTTTTAAGGTCTCTCTCTCTCTCTGTGTGTGTATGTGTATATGTATATAGTTGAAAAAAGATAATTACGAGGAGGTTTATCAATAGTTTGGTGTCTTGTCGTTTAAAAAGATTCTAAGATAAATCGGTGCACCAATTTCCCTTCCTTTGAATCAATCTCTCGAGGACTCTTCTCTCGTCCTCGTGTAATTAAAAAAAATATTATTATACAATTGAAATGTATCAATTACAAAGCGATTGTAATTTTTTCATTAATACACATACGAGTAAGATATATTTGTATATAAGTGAGAGAAAATAAAATATTTAAAAAAAAAAAGGAAAAAGAATAAAAAGGTATAAGTAAAAAAGAGATACACACATACAGAGATAGTATATAGTAGAGATCTGTTCGACGAATACACGAAGAAATGACATAAGAAATTCTGAACGTATCTAACGTATATACATATATGTATGTATGTATATATATATATGTATGTTAGTCTCCTCGCACTACGCAAAAGGCTGGAAATCATTTCACAGCGTATGAATAAGTGATTCGCATGCGGTGCTTGCTTCTTTCGTTCCGGGCGTTGCACAGACACGACGGCGCCAATATACCTGCCTGCCTACCTACCTACCACCCCCTTGTGCCCTCCACCCCACGATCCCTCTTCTTCACCTCTTACTCATACTTCGTTTTCTTTCCCTTTCTCTTTATTACCATACCACATCCCTCTATACCTATATCTTTTCCTACTTTTTGCGCTTTCACTCGCGGTTGATACTTTTGCCCCACCTTAATCGTCTTCTTCTTCTTCTTCTTTTTCTCCTTCATCTTCATCTTCTTCTTGTACGCTTTATGCCTTCTTCAGCACCGGGTTCTGGTTAAACTCAAAACTTTTCAATCCTCCTCGTCGTTTTCTTATGCGCCCCGTTTGAGGATTCGTTATTGAGCCCACTAGAATCCGTGAAATTTAAACTTCCAACCTTAAGAGGCTTTCTTACTTTCATTTTCTTTTTTTCTTTTTCTTTTTCTTTTTTTGTCTTTACTTCATTTTTTATCCCTTTCCATCGTGAAAACGACGAGGAGGTGGCGGACTAGGACGAAAGGGGGAGGGGGGAGGATATGACGACGATGGTTTTGTCGCGTGTCATGTTGCCAGGAAAAATAGGTGAACTTTGAACGATTTCTTTCAGTTGGTTGTATATTTGTGAAATAGGGTCGCGAGATCGCGATAATCATCTTCTCCATGTAATATATATATATATATAAATGTATATGTTACGCTCGTTATATGTCGTTAAAACGCTTCGACGTATTCGAGCAACGTTACTTTATCTAATGACTCATACGTCGCACCATTAAAAAAAAAAAAAAAAAAACAATAGAAAGGAAAAATATTGGATCGTTCTAATCATTTATAATTCTGTTTTTCTCACAATCAGCGTAACATTATATCAAAGCATACGTGATATATGCATTATTATTTGAAAATATTTCGAATTAGTTTATATATATATATATATGTATTAGAGTAAACTAAAAGTTCGTGCGTGTTAATTAATATTTCCAAAGTAAAGTAAATTTTGCAAAAAAAAAAAAACAATCCGTTATAATGCAATTTCAAAGTAAAGTTTCAATACAATATACGCACCGAACTTTTGCTTCACCGTAATATATTTCGCAACATTAAAAAAAATAAAAAACAAATGGAAAAATATTGGATCCTTCTTATCTTTTATAATTCTATTTTTCTCAGCTAGTAATATTAACACATACGTGATAAATATGTTTATTATAATTTTAAAATATTTCGAATTAGTTTATATATATATATTTGTTGATATAGATTGTTCGTATCTATTTAACTAATAATATGGTGGTCCAACATCTTCCATTTAAAGGGTATCTCTTTAATCTTCTTTATCGTCCTTTTCGTATTTTTCTTTTTTCAGGTGCGCACGTTGTTCGTGAGCGGCTTACCGATGGACGCCAAGCCTCGAGAACTGTACCTGCTGTTCAGAGCATACGAGGTCAGCACACGAATTAACCATTATTTTCTTTTATTTTCTTTTTCTTTCCTTTTTATATTTTTTTTCTCTTCTTTTTTTCACCCTTTTTTATTCCTTCTTCCTCTCTCTCTCTATTTCTCTCTATTGTCTTCTTTCTTGCACCCCCTCTACTATTTTATTATTCATCGTAACAGTAGGGCCGACACGTAAGGGAGTAAAACTTAATCGTCTTGTTTTTTTTTTCTTTCTTTTTTTGGTCCCTTTTTCTTTTTCATTTTCTTTTTTTTTTTTTTCTTTCTTTTTTCGGTTTTTTATTCAATAACTTACACAATGGTTTTTATGAAACATACAATTTATCGTAAAAGTTACAAATGATATGAAGTTAAACAAAGTTTTGTTCTCGTTCATACGGTGGTATACATTGAATAATAAAATAAAATAAAATTTTTATAACGATATCGATTATTATCGATCGATGTTTTTTATTATTTTTCGATTTCCCTTACGACCAATGATAGCATTGCAAGGTAGCGAATATAATTTTATTTTTTTCTTTCGTTCCAGGGTTACGAGGGATCGTTGCTGAAGGTTACGAGTAAAAATGGGAAGACGGCGTCGGTGAGTTTGATATTTTTAATAATAATTAAATAAATAATTAATTGACAATTTATAATTTTACTTTTCGCGATTATTTAATTACGAAGTTAGTCGAGAAACTGTGCAGGAATAAATTATTACACAAGTATAGAATATTATTTTAGAAATGTATACGATAAATAATTATTTGTTCTTCGATCGAACTAAATATTTAAGAAAAAAAGAAAAGAAACCAAAAAGCTTATTTTATTTTCCTCATATACTATACTTTGTTATATATTGAGTTAAGGAGACTTGTATTTCCCTATGGTAACGTAGTCGGAAATAAAACAGCAGGGATGATACTGAAATATAAGAAAGTTACGAACGTGGTGGTTGGGGCCATCTTACCTAAGCCATCGATCCGAGTTCCATTTTCGTTAGAAAGTATTTAAACATTTATCGTTAGACACAAATCTACTAACTGTTATAATGATATTAGATTAATGGTTTTTGGCAATAGAACAAAAAAAACAACAAAAAATTTCTCGTAATTTACAATTTACGTTTAATTTCGATAACATAAAATCACGTCTATATTATTAATGCAAATTGATAATATTTTTCATTAAACGTGAGAGTACGAAAAAAACGTGTCGAACGAACACGTGATAAAACTTTTTTATTATCGCGAAGTGTAATAATATATTTGTGCAAAACCTTAACACGCGCGTTCACCTCCTCCTCCCCCTACCCACCACGTATGCGCGCGCGCGTTAGCAAAACATACTCTTATGGTAGTGATGATGATGGTGGTGGTGGTGATGGTGGCCATTGAAATTCGTGGGAGTTCATCGATCCAGAGTTATAATACACGTATACGATACACGTATGTATAATATATAAGACTTAGATGCAGAGATGCACGTGCATAATGGAGTTACCGATATAAAATACAACAGTTCCGTACTATCCCAAGAGTATAAAGAGGGATGATAATGTGAAAAGTAGGACAATGGACCCAACTGAGAGAGAGAGAGCTAACTTCGGAACGTCCGTCTTACGTTCATCATAATTTATTATATTGTCAAACTCGTATAACAACATATTTTTATTTAAAAGACACACACTGATATATACTCATGGAAAGTTTAGTGTTTCGAGGTTGTAACGTCATATAAAATAAGTTTCTTTAGTTGTAATTTGTTGTTTCCAGTATACGATTCTTACGTAAACTTTAGTTCGTGTCTTGTCTTTAGTTCTGTTAGAAAAAAAAAAAAAACAAGAAAAAAAGAAAAGAAATTCTCGGAAAAGTTACGATCAAACACAAAACTATGTTATACTTTACCGACCGCATGCGTTTATCCTACACCACCACCTGGCATCGATAATTCGTGGAATATTTAAAACGACCTTTCTCGTCAAACGTAGTAACGCAATGAATAATTCAATGATTCATTCTTACAAACAATATATGCGTATGGATTAAAAACAGAAACAAAAAAATGAAACGTTTTAATATCGTTAGGAGGAAAATAAGATTATTCGAATAACCGATTGGTTTTCCTTTCTTTTTTTTCTTTTTCTACTTTATATAATCGATAATAAAATTATTATCGCATAACGTGCGATTTATTACTCTGATTATAAAAAAAAAAAAAACAAATTTAATTTACAATTTCAGCCGGTGGGCTTCGTGACTTTCCATACGAGGGCTGGTGCGGAGGCGGCCAAGCAAGATCTACAGGTAAGAATCCGATTTTATTGTATTGTGAGAGAGTGCTTAAGATAAAATAAGATAGGATTCAAGTACCCGGAAAAAAAAAAGAAAAAGAATACCTTTTGAGTAAAATCCTCCATCTTTATCTATCTATTTATTTTGTACATATACATATATATATACCATATACCAATCATATGTTTTTAGACGATACGTGCCATGGAATGTTAAAATCCTATGATATTTATCTATATACACCCCTCCCCCACCCCCAATTATATTTAAACACACACATACACACACATAAACACAATTATACGTATACTGTTTGATTTTTAGCGTACATTTTGCACGGATTAACGCTATTTAGTATTTATATTTGTTATATCCTCCTCTAACCACCCCTGGGGTTCACTTTCATGATCCAAGCTTCTTTCATCTGGGGAAAAAAAAGCAGCAGTATCGTTTTTCTTTTGGTTTTTTCTTTTTTTAATTTATACCACCATGTACTAAAGTCAAATAGTAGAGTTTTTGTGTTTTTTCTTTTTTTCTTGTTGTTGTTCCTTTTCTTTCAAAAATTTTTCATAAAAACACTGACGGTATAAAACATTCTATATATTTCCCTCCCAGGAATGTTCTCGTCGAGTTAATAATTTCATAGTTTACGTAATCACACATACACACACACACACACAGAGTTTATTATTATTCGTTAAAATTATGATCATCAAATAATTAAAGCCGATTTTACTTTACTTTTATCGCGTATAAATGAAATTTAACGTTTTAGCATTCTTTGCAATTTTTTAAATGCGTCTGACCCTCGCCCCTCCCTCACTTCTGACCATCCCCAGTCCACCTCCCGTTCCCTCAATTTCTTCCTTCTCCTAACGTAAGCAAAAATTACCACCGTGCTTCGATTAACGTCGGTTTTATGCGCCGTTAGTTATTAAACTACTTTCGTATTTTACAAACTAATTGTATAGACGGGAGAAGTAGCGTTAGATGGTAGGCAGGCAGGTAGGTAGGCAGGCAGGTAGCCTAGGTAGGTACTCATGTAAGCGTTTCTCAACGTTCATAAATATATTCCTTGTTCTTTTCTTTTTTTTTTTTTTTTTATATATTTTTTTTTCTTTTCCCTCAAAAGCCCACTGATTTGCGTTTGAATCGCGCCCGTTGTTCCCGTAAGTACACCCTTTTGCAGTCAGTAATTGCGAGCATCAGTTTCTACGAGAAGTAGGTTAGAACGACGCTTAAACGTTATGATAATCGTTTGAAGAGTATATAACTAAAGGAAGTAAGAGAGAAAAAGAAAAAGAGAAAGAAAGAAAGAAAGAAAGAAAGAGAAAGAGAGAGAGAGAGAGTGAATCGGAACAAAGTTCAATATTTAATTCTCGTTACGTAGTAAGTGGCAAACGGATTTACCCATGTAATATTTATGAACACCGTTTGAAATTGAATTCGCTAGGTGTATTCGTTTTTATTTTCGAAGTACCATTTCCCCCATTCCCTCTCATCCAATTTCCCTGCCAACCCACCTTCCCCTACCCCTACTCCCCCTATTCCCCTCCCGAAAAAATGCATCCGTGGAATTAATGTTATTTGCAAGACCAGATTGACGTCAGCATTCCTAATATTAACTTTGACCCGTTCACGAACGGACGCGGACCACACGAACGGTGATGGTGGTGGTGGTGGTGTTGGTGCCATGTTTTGAAAGCTTTCGGATATCGCTTACGCAAGCGATAGAGCTTTTTGATATATGTACTACTATGTTGGATCTGGTATTATATAAAATACCATTACCTAGTGGTAAATAGGGGTGAAAAGGGAGAAGAGTTTTACGATCTCTGATTCTTTACATTATATGTGTATATATATGTAGGTATAGGTACACGTATATACATATTATATATTTTGATCTACTATACCACTGCAACCGAGCTCACGCTATATTTTGCAAATATGCAACAATAACAGCAATAACGATTACGACGACAATAATGATGATAACAATAACAAATCAATATAACAATGACAATGATTTTATAGAAACATCCTATTGTCGGATGGACACATATCTCGCTGTTTAAATCCAATTTAAACGTAGAAAAAGGACTGAGGAACGATCCACTTATTTAATACCACGTACGCACATACGTGCTTCTTTTATGCTGAATTCTTACCCGTTATTACCCCCCAACCCCTAACCCCTACCCCCAAGACCCTTTTCTGAACCCTCGTGATTGGCACTACCTGTAGATGCATTATTGTCCAATTCATCGTCGCCATTATATATATATATATATGCACAAAAATATTTATATATATATGCATAAAAATATTTATTCAATGATGTATTTATAAAAATCTAGGAATAATTTAAATATCCGAGAGAGGAGCAGTTTTTTATTTTTTATTACGAAGATATTACTATACATCGTCCTGGGGGTTTAAAAAAAATAGGGTTGAACATGAAAACGTAATGCGATGGCGACGATGGAAAAGGAGACGTTTGCTGAAATGTTGAACGAAAAAGCCTGACCCCATTTTCTTTTTCTCTCTCTCTCTCTCTCTCTCTCTCTCTTACCACTATCTATCTTTTTTCTGTCTCTTTTTTTTTTCTTTTTCTATCTCCACACATATTCACGACCCCAGCTCTCTGTACGTGTGCTCCCGCCCGGTTTACTAATTTAGGGAATCTATTTCCAGCAGGGGGTTAGATTCGATCCTGATATGCCACAAACCATACGTTTGGAATTTGCAAAAAGTAACACAAAGGTTAGCAAACCCAAGCAACCAGCCGCTGCAGCAGCCACCTCGCACCCTGCTCTGATGCACCCTCTAACTGGACGTAAGTATGCACCGCCACTCATTCACTCGCTAACACACTACTCACCTATTCTATTCACCCACTGCACCGATTGTATAAAGAGTATTTAAATATGTACTATATATATATATTTAAGTATATATATATATAAATAATATATTTTTTATATATATACATTACAAAAAATATATATTGTTTATATATAAATATATATATATATATATTCTATCCTATTGTTTTATTTTCCTTATCATCTATTTTAAATCCCTCATACGAATATATACTTTTATAGGTATAATAATATAGTATTATTTAATAATATGACAAAAATTTGACCATCTGTTATATCTCATTTTATAATCTCGTGTCTAAGAAATTAGAGACAATGAGATAAAGAAAAAAACCTTACGAAGTATTTAATAATTAATTTTGTAGAATAATATGAGATCGAAGTGAAATTCTCTTAATCGTGTTATTAGTATGATCAGTGTGTAATGAAAGAAAGAAAGAAAGAAAGGAAAGGTAAGGAGGGACTGGAGGGAGGGAGGGTTCAAAGGGGGAATAAGGAAGAACGAACTCTAACGTTTATCAAAGCGGTTTTTGCGGGTATCGTCGTTCGTTCTACTATCGTACCATGCGCGGTTCTACGCGAAGAGTTGTTTTATCGATTGGTACTTCGAAACATGGCAACTCTAAGCCATCAACAATTTCACTTAAATTACTCACCGTCACGATTGATTTAATCGTCCCTCGTTGAAAATTTATTGTCCGGAATATATGGACGTTTGTCGCAGACTTAGTAGGCACGTTAGCGATTTAAATCCGTGACATTCGTGAAAATCTTTACATCTTTTTTTTTTTCCTTTTTTTTTTCCTTTTTCTTTTTTTTTTTTTCTTCTTTGCATACAATATATGTGTAACCGTAGAGACATCATTTACATACGAAAGTTATTTTCCCTTTTTCTAAGAAAGAGGTTGCAAAACGTAAGATAAAAATCAAATGCAAAATAGTAATACAAAATATAATACGTAGAAATGAATCATTTTAAATGGGTTACTCGTTTTTTCATTCGTTTACATTATTATAAATAAAGAATATATGTCAAACTATTATTAGAAACAATATATATATATATATATATAAATGACGAGTTACGTTTTACACGATAATATTATAATCGTATTTAAATGATATGAGATATCTTGAAATAGTATAAAATACGAATTTATATCGAGAAACATTAAAATTACATATACATATATATTATAGAAAAAAAAATTGAGAATTATCTAAAAGTAGATTATTGTTTTAACACGAAATTTTATTCCAGACATAGGAAGTCCATTTTTCCCTGGTGGTCCTGAACTATGGCATCATCCATTGACGTATTCAACGGCCGGAGAATTACCTGGCGCATTACAACATGCAACGCTGGTGCATCCAGCGTTACACCCTCAGGTCCCCGTACGTTCCTATCTTTGACTATCAGCAGACAAAGCTCTGGAGCCGCCGACGAGCGCCCCGATGCACGTTAGTGATACACATGATCGTTATATTCGATTATTGAATCATGCGGTGTGTCCAAATAGGAAATTGAAAAATAAAATATACAACGTTCATGAATACGTCAATTTCATTGACTGAGCGTGACTCAATAATTAACAATCAGACGATGACGATGACAGTAACGACGACGATGACAATGACAATGATGACAATGACAATGATGACAATGATGAACATAACATATACCTAACGCATCGGGTTATTCTATCTCGGATCTTTCAATTTCTATCTCTATTCAAAATTATATTATATATTTGTTTGACGAATGATATCATTTATATTAACGTAGAATTGTTTCTAGAAATAATTTTTCTAGAACGTGAGAAAGAAATATATATATACGTAAGATATTATAGATAATTGAATTTAAAAAAATGAATTATATATATACCATATTAATATAT
>NW_014569828.1:32063-36292 GCF_001313835.1 Polistes canadensis
ATATATATGGTATCGAAAATTTATATAAATATTTCTCTATCGATAAATTGTACTTTCTTTATAAATTATCGATATTTATTATTTTCTTATTCTTTTTATATTATATCACAAAATGTTTGAATTAATTTCAGGCACCTATGTCTTTACCGCATCCAACAACTTTAACATCAATACACGCATCCCTGCCACACTTTTTACCATCACCAGCATTGGCATCACCAGTTGGATCGCCCTCGTCACAACCAAATATTGCAGTTAGCAACGCTCCATGTTCCACCTTGTTTGTAGCTAATCTCGGTCAATTTGTATCAGAACAGGAGCTCAAGGATATCTTCAGCAGGTCAGAATTTCTTTATAATTTTTATACGCGTACACGAAATTTTACGGATTGATGATCGATTCTTCTTTTTTTTCTGTTTTTATTTTTTATTGTTTTGTTGATTCACATTAAACGATTTGTTCGCAACAATAATTGTAACAAATTTGGCGACGATTGGACCCGTTTAATTTAAACCAAAAAAAGTCGGATTCTCGTCTAATTTATAATAATCCGACTACGAATGATCGATAGGTCGATCGATCGATCGATCAAATTAGAATAGCATCGATGTTGGAATTTTCAAAGTTGACAGTACGTGATGACCATATTTTTTTGTTCGTATCTCACACTCGTTTCATCACTTTGACACGAATTCGCTATTTAAAGACCAGAAAAAACTTGGGGAGGGAGTAACAAAAAAAAAAAAGAAAGCTACGAAAAATTTGATCCTTTATCGCAAAAACGATCGTTTTACAATGGTAACCATTCGAAAGACCCACAACACAGGACCTACGAAATTCCAGTGTAGGTTTCTATGCACCTAACTATTTATTCTCTCTCTCCTATGCACCACACGCGTGGCATCGTCGGCCGAAAACGTTGATAAACATTATGCACGAACTATCACCGGCAATTATTGCAAGCAATTACTAACTACCCTTAACCTCCAATTACCTAAACCTTCAAAGCTAACTTCCGCATATCTCCCAAACCAAAAAAAACCCTTTTAGCAGTAAACAAAAAAATCACTGTACAAAAGCACGTTTTACTATTTACACTAACCATCCCTTTTCTTTACCCAGTACCTATCACCCCCTCAATTTCCCCCCGTAATTTCCGCATATCTCCCGAAACCAAAAAGAAACCCTTTTAGCAGCAAAAAAAAAAGAAAAAAAAAAAAAAAGAAAAAGAAAAACCTCTGTACAACTAACAAAAGCACGTTTTATCTTATTTATGCACAGTTACCATGGTTTCTCCCGGCTTCGTATGCACACGAAGGGAGGGTCACCGGTGGCCTTCGTCGAATATCAAGACGTACGCTACGCGGCACAGGCGATGTCCGCTCTCCAGGGGTCCCTTCTCCTCTCCTCCGACCGAGGAGCGATAAGAATCGAATATGCAAAATCAAAAATGGCCGAGGTGGGCTTTACAAATTTCTGGATCGAAGTAGGTTTCATTTTGTCTATGATAACACAACAACAACAATATTACCGGCTCAAATTTATTTATTCTATATCTTCTTTTTCTTATTTTTTCGACTCTCTTATCTTTTTTTATTATTATTATTATTATTAATCGTGAGATATATATATATATATAATGTAATATGATATTTAAATTACGCGCGCAATTTTTGCCTCGATGGTTACCTATCAAGAGTATTTTTTTATATAAATAATTATTTATTTATTTATATTTGTCTACGTACACGAATCTAAGCCACTCGGATCCTTTCCAATCCTTTTCCAACGTTAATTTTTAAGCTTTCCTCTCACTACCGTACGGCCCTCCCCCCACCCGACCCACAATTAACGCACACACCCAATGGTTTTTTTTTAATGCTTGATTAGCTAGCTAAGTTCTCCTACCCCGCACCGATTCTAATTCCATCATTGTAATAACGAAAGTAGAAGGATATTATAATAGCACAACGATCGAGGTCTCTTCTACGTAGCATTATTATACATATGTATGTATGTATGTATGTATGTAAATATGTACATTGATTATTTTTACAGAAGGGATATGATCACGACACGACATTGCATATTTTGTTTTTTCTTTTTTTTCTTCTCGTCGATAGTTATGCGATATAAATTGGCCAAGTTGGATCATAGAATCCGCCATTATTTTTTTCTTTGGGTTTTTACTTTTCTTCTATCTTCTATATTCTTCTTCTTCTTCTTCTTCTTTCATCTCGTTTTTTTCTCTCTATTTCCGATATTTTATTTTTAAAGTTTGCATTTGCGATCTCATCAAATGCGTCAGCATTTGTTCATCAATTTCCACTTTCTTTCAAATTTAACGTTCTAGAATTTACTTTTCGCGAACAATATTCGCTGATTATTATTATATAATTATATTTGTTTTTAAAGACCTTTTCTATCTCTCTCTCGCTCTCTTTTTTTTCTACATTCAATATTACGGTTAAACCGTTTTGTTCGTTTGTCGATTAAATAATTTCTTTTAACGTATCTTGTATATAAATATTAAACAACAATAAATATATTGGAATATTTTTATTAAAAATAAATTCTCCTTTTTTTTTTTTAAACTTTACTAAATACGTTCACTTAGGTCAATTTGAACGATATTCGAGATTAAAAAAATAAAGAAAAAGTATTCTCAGTTAATTTTGTAATTTTAAATGTTAATAACAAACGACTAGGAACAAAAGTATTAAAACATTTTGTTTATTAAAATTCTTTTAATAATAATATTAAACGAATATTACATTTTAAAATTATTTCAACTTTATTCTACACATAATTCGGGATTTGTGTGATCGTTTAGGAAGAAAATTTTATTATTACGAATTTTTTATTTATCCGTTGTAATTAATAAAGAAGAACAGAACGAGGTATACACAAGAAAGATCTCTTTTGTAATCACAATATAATAATAATAATTATTACAATGCAACTAATGCGTTCTGTTAACTTTGAAAATTACTTTATTTTGACGTTTCCATTTATTTTCCGTGATTCTCTCTCTTCGTTCCTATGCTATTCTATTTCTCTCTCTCTCTCTCTCTCTCTCTTTTGAGCAAAGTGATAAAATTAATTCCGATATTTAATATCAACATAATAAATATACTTATGTATATATATATATATACGTTTAAAATAAACGATATACGAAAGGTTGATTTAAAATAACAATAATTGTAGTCGAATTAAAGATTATTTTGTAATATTTTTTAATATAAACAGAAAAGAAATAGCAATTTTATTCATAGACGATAGTTTAACAATTATCATTTAAAAAAAGAGAGATTCTAATTATTTAAACTTTATTTTCTCAGGGATCAAAGAGAGAAGAAAACGGGCAACCTTAAGATCGACATTAACGGCATATAAGAAGAAAAAAACGAAGAAAACGAAGAAATAGAAGAAGAAGAAGAAGAAGAAGAAGAAAAGGAACAAAAAAAGAAAAAAATAAAGCAAGGGAAAAAATATATGGCATATTCTTACCATGAAGAGGAAAACAAAGAAATGTGCTGGGTGTTCATAATAAATTGGAAGATTTCGTTATGGGGGGTACGGGGGAGGGGATTACAAAACATCATTAATAATATTAATAATAATGATAAAAATGATTTTAAAAAACAACGGGAAATCCAGCACAAGAAAATAACAAAAAGAACAACGACAATGGGCGGGTGATGGGGGGCCGGGTGGCCGGAGGGGGGAGTTACATCCGGCGTTCAAATTTTCCAATTTCGAATGGAAAATAGAAATAGATAGACGCGTATTAATCTATCGTTAAGGGAAACACATAAACATACATATATACATACACGTACACGTACACGTACACGTTTACACGTTTACACGTTAAAATACAAATAGAACAAAAGTAGGAGGATAGAAATGGGGTTTGGGAGGGGGAGGGGGAAATGAGAGAAATGATTTTTGAAAAAAAAAAAAAACAGAAAACAAGGGGGGGACGGGGTGAGTCGTTCCGCCTTTGATCCTAGTGCATCTCAAGTAGATAAATTTTGTAATTTTATTCGGCGCAATGGCGTTGTTTTCGCGCGTCTAGCCGGGGGGCCCAATAATAATCGTAATATATTCTTAGGTAATATATATATATATGTATATATTATATATACATATATATATTACATACATATAATATTTTTCAAGGATTTATCTTTAAACCGATTCTCGTAGTTGTGCGATTTATC
>NW_014569828.1:36347-47870 GCF_001313835.1 Polistes canadensis
TTAATTATTATTATTATTATTATTATTTATTTATTTTCGCTGGATTTTACATATTCGGGATGGACGACGACGAAGTTAGAGAAGAAGAAAAAACAAAAAAGAAGAAGAAGATAACGAAAAATGAGAATTAAAGAATAAATGTTTATAGTACTGAGTGAGATAAAGTGAGAATGTGTACGAGCAAGAAAGAAAGAAAGAGATAAAGAGAAAGAGAGAGGAAAACAAAACGGCGAAACAAGAAAATCGGGTTGGAGAAATTTGACAAAAGTCAACGTTATAAGGGAAAAAGAAAACAAAAAGAAAAAAAAAATAAAACGAACAGAGACGAAAGTTCATACATATCCGGGGGAGAGTTAAATAATGTAATAAACTAATTATGATGCTAAATTTAAAAAGCGCAAAGCCCTGTGCTTGTGCATAGCCTTGTTAATCGAAAGAAACGATCAGTTTTTATTATAAATAATTGTAAAGAAAAAACAAAGGATGACACTTTAAACAAACAAAATAATAAGAATTTAAAAGGAAGAAAAAGTAACGAGGATATTACACACCATACACACACACACACACGTAACACACATTACCGAACGACGAATGAACGAACGAACATATGTACGTACATGCATGCACACGCGTACAAAGAGATACACACACACACACACACACACACACACACACACACACTGAAGAGCACACATAAATTTATTTATTTGCACACGTCGCGCACAGAAGAAGAAGAATAAGAAGAAGATCGAGAATAATGATTCCTCCTTAGGAGAAATATAAAATTCGTGCCTCAAAACGCCGGCGACGACGTCTCGACGTTCATCGGGAAAAAAAAAAAATATTAAAATATAATGATGGAATAAAAAACAAAATAAATAAGAAAGAACACACTACCGAACGAGCGTGCGCGCGCTGTCGTCTTGACGAGAAGAGAAAGAAAGAGAGAGAGAGAGAGAGAGAGAGAGAGAGAGAGAGAGAGAGAGAGAGAGAGACAGACAGAGAGAGAGAGAGAGAGATAAAAACGAATAAAATTTAAAAAAAAAAGAACAAAAAAAAAAGGAAGGAAGAAAGAGACATAAGAAATTGGAATCGAGGAGAGTAAAAAATGAGATAAACAGGATAAAACAAATAGTATAATTATTATTCAATAATAATAATAATAATAGTGTAATAATAATATTAATAATATATACTAATAATAATAATAATATATAATAATATAATATAATAATAATATAATATAATATAATAATAATAATAATAATCAAGCGCTCGCGCAAGTCACGCTATCCTTCACAGCTTTTTACTCGGAGAACTAATTATAAGAATTAAACAATGACGAAAGGAGTGGTTGGAAAAAACACACATACACACGCAAAGGAAAATTAATAAAAAATAAACAAAAAATAGGTTTTATACAAGATGGTGGCGATCGCGTCGCCATTGAACAAACGATCTCTTTGTAAATAATGGTCGGGTTATTCGATTTTTTTAAGATGAACGGACGAAATAAAACACACGTTTTTTCGGTCGATGCTTTCAAAATGACTAATTAGCGCGCGCGCACACACACACATACACACATACACACGAGAAATACAAACAAACAAACAAACACACGCACATACACACACAACACAGAAACATCTTTTATGGGGAAAATGTTGGAGAAGAGAGAGTGAGAGAAAGAAAGTGTGAGAAAGAATACGAGAGAGAGAGAGAGAGAGAGTAAGAAAAATGAAAAACAAAACTTTTAGTGGAGCAAGCGTCAAAGTAGGCTCGCTTAGAGACGATGTTACGTACGTATTTATTATACTTAAAAACGATATCAGATGATGAGGAAGAAGACGAGTTATGTACATCAAGCTTAATACCAAAGGTGCCCTAAGATGCGTGTATTTATGTTTTATTATCGGCGGGGTTGCATAAGTGCAAGAGCCAAGTGCGTTTTGCATGAAATATGTATCTTGTTGGATAAATGTGTGTGCTATCTATTCTCACATAGGGGATGGATAAAACGAAAGAACGTGGGTGTTCAGGTGGGCTGTTTTAAAAGGATGATGATGATATTGATTGGTTTAGGTATGGGTTGGGTTCGGGGTAACGTGAGATTATTGGGGAAGAAACGGGGGAGGGGTGGGGGTAAAAGGTTGTTTGAAATGCGAAGTAAGGCGTATAACGAAATGAAGAAGAAAAAAAACGTATAGATAATAATATGAGATATAATGAGATGAAAAAAAGGATCCAGATGTATGAGAAAAAAGGAAACATGAAAAGAGGGGGTCGGGGGAACGGGGAGAAAAATGATAAATTAAATTGAACGATTATTAAGTGATAACCTTATTCATATATATATATATATAAATATATATAAATATATATAATGAATGTGAACATATCATAGGATTAGGGCGATTAGGCAAAAACAAAAAAAAAAAAGGGCAAAGAATAATGAATCATTAGAAAAAATGTTAAAAAGTAATACTTAACGATCCTGTTGGTCGTGGTGTATCGAGGATGGATTAAAGGATATAAAAAGAAAAAAAAAAAGGAAAGAAAAGAAAGAAAAAAAAAACAGAGGAAACAACAAAACGGGAGAAGAGTAAAAAAAAGCCAGACGGAACAGGTGTTTTGCCGTGCGTGCTAGAAAAAAATAAAAAGTAATAAGAAAAAAAAAAAAATGAATAAAATAAAATAAAAAATAAAATAAAATAAAATAAAATAAAATAAAATAAAATAAAGTAAAGTAAAATAAAGTAAAATAAAGTAAAATAAAATAAACAGCGGCCAACTCGGCACGTAATTTGTCCAAGTGCCTTCCCGTTGGTCGAGTCATGCTTTAATCGTAAACTGTAGATAAAAAAGAGAAAGAAAAAAAAAAATAAAAGAACCTCTCGTCCGGATGTTAAACGTCTTAAAAAAAAAAAAAGAAATACATAGACACACATACACACACACACACACACACAGAGAAAAGAAAAAAAAGAAAAAATTAAATGTTTATGCCTCTAGCGCTGTTTTTTCATTCTTTCTTCTTTTTATATATACACATATAAGTATGTATATGTATGTATGTATATATATATATATATATATATATATAAATATGTAAGGTCTGGTCGAATAATGTGTACAAGCAGGATGATAGTGTAATTTTTTATGGGGGAAAAAAAAGAAGAAGAAGAAAATAGACAAATGAGAAAGAAAAATCGAATAAAATGTTTTCGTTCGGAATTTAGAAATTTTTTCGGACGATAGGTATCATTTTATTCTATTTTAATGTTTTCTTGTTTGTTTTATGTGTTTTTTCTTTTTCTTTTTCTTCCCATGAAGAACTATCCCATGCTCTTGTTTGTAGATATAATTCGATCGAATGATCCTGTATAAAAAAAAAAAAAAAATAAAAGAAAATCATCTGCGGGATTTAGGACGGTTCGAAGGCAAAATTTTTCGTGTCTACCCCTTTGGGTCTGTTAAAATGGCGTCGTAAATGCTATAATATATCGAAAGTGTCGAATAAAATACATAATAAATACTTTATACACACGCATTTTAAAAAACGTGCTATTGTTAGAATAAAAATAATCGAATGAGAAATCGAATGAAATCGAAAGTTAAGCGAAAAATAATGAGAAATAATTAATAATAATAATAATAATAATAATAATAATGTTCGTGGTCATATTGCCTTATGTATATAGGTACAAGTTTCACGCAGAAATTAAACAAACTAAACAAAACAAAACAAAAAAAACCAATGATCGAGGAAATAATTGCATTTTAGGAATTTTAATGAATTTTCATAATCACAAATCGTCGGAATGGAAGAGAGGTTCTTATTGTATAAAGAAAAAAGATAAACAGTGTAGCAAAAAGACAACAAACTAAATGAGAACAAAAGAAAAAATCAATAGAATTTTTTTTTCGATCATCGCCTTTAAATTAAAAATACCCGCGTCCCGGTTTGACATTTAAAAAGTCGAAATGTTTGTTCGTTCGTTTATATTTTGAGACTCACACGCTCGCATGAGATGAAAAAAAAAAAAGGAATATGAAAAGGATTCAATAAATATCGGAAAAGAGATTAAATATCTCGAATTGAATTAAAAATAATTTATAAGAGGATAGAAACCTGTTTTGTTACGTATTTACTTTTTATTTTCCTTAAATGGAATCATTCTAATCAAACGGCTCAAATTAATAAAACTATTATGCTTTATTATTACACTTTTTTTTTTTTAATCAGTCGATCGCGCGATTTAAAACTATATTATAAAATATAAGTTAAAATAATAATAATAAAAAAGAAAAATACTTCGTCAACGATTTTTCAATCTCAAAAGTTTGTTACAATCGACGTATACAAAAGAAATCGATTTTTTGTTTATGTTTTTCTAAATTCTTCTGACTAGAATAATTCATTCAGACGAACAGAAAAAATTCCTGACAAGAGAATATAACGTTAGTGTGTTTCGTGAATATATAATAATAATAATAATAATAATAATAATAATATTATGCAGAAAATGAATAATTTATTAAACATTTTCTTTTTTGTATTATCGATAAGATAAGTTTTTCAAATAATTTCGGTAAACCGATCACGATCGGTAGATAAAAAAAATAGAGAAAGGAAGAAGGGAAGAAAGAAAGTATAATTATAATAATAATAATAATAATTATAATAATAATTAGTTATAATTATATACGTTTTGCATCGCGATAGACACATATCCTTTAGCCGTCCTAAAATCGTACTCGTGTAATAATATCTAACAATAAACTCACTGAATATCGGAAGCTGCTGAGAAGGGGTTAGGGATGGGGGTGAGGAGAAAGGAGTTTGGATAAGGGGGACAAGAACAATCAATGCGTTAGTCATTATTTTTTAAAATAGTCTTTAAAACTCTATATGAATCGAAAGTATAACGAGAAGAGAGCATTTTTCGCCGAAACAAACCATAAATTTTGCTCGGCCGAATAAACGTTATTTAAATTAAGCCCGATTTTTAAAAATGTTTTCAAGAGCGTTTATTAGTGCAAACGATCGATTACGCGCGTGAAAATATTTAACAGAGAACAAAAAATAATGAAAATTAATAAAATAAAATAAATAAAAGTAACAACAACAACAACAACAACACGGAGATTCGATCGATCTCGTTTTAACACTTTGACGATTAATAATTGGGTGATAGAAGAAAAAAGGAGGAACGATAAAAAGAAGAATGAAATAATTGAGCCGTTTATTTTGAAAATGATCTAACGATAAGTTCATTATCTCTTTTTTTCTTTTCTCTCCGCAAAATCTTTTTTATTACAACTAATTATTCTAACTATTCCAGATTAGGTACACGTTATTACAATTAACAACAAACAGCTGACGAATGGATTTGGATCAATTTCAAAATAAATGGCTCGTATACGTGCAGTGGGGGAAAGGTCGGTGGGGGGGGGGGCTAGGAAGAGAGGATTATTTCATAGGTCGGGACAAATTAAATCGCGCAGTTTGATGAATGTCCGTATAAACATTTTGTCGTTTCTTTCGGTGCGAGAGAGAGAGAGAAAGAGAGAGAAAGAAAGATATATATAGATGAACAAGAAATAGAAACAAAAAAAAATAAAGTAAATCTGGATAGTAGGTCTGTTCGTTGATTTGAAAAATGGGATCGATTGACACGTTCACGAACCATCGGTGGTGGGTTTGACGGTTAAAAAATTTGCAACCCTCGTTGAGAACGTGTAATTATGATAAATTACAATTATAAACGACAAATTATATAACGTTGGTATTATTGATTATGATAATATCGGGGGATGAATATGAAATAGACATACTAATCACATATTACACGAACATAGACATATATATATATATATATGTATATATATATATACACATATAGAGTGGGACCGAATTATCGTTTCAGGGAGAACGACGGCTGAAAGTATAATATCGTGTGGAAAGTGATAAGAGTACGTTGCAAATGGTATTCAGGGTTCGTTACATTGTATATAGATAAATATATATATATAGGTATATATGTATATATATGTATATCGTATATTTCTTAATCTCTCGGATTAAATTAAAAAAAGAAGAAGAAGAAAAAAAAAAGAAAAACCAAACAGAAAAATCCACAAGGAAACACGAGCGACCGTTTTGAGCAACGTTATTTTATTTGACAGATGATCATGATGATGATTATAATGTCCATTGTCAAACGAAGAAAGTTTAATAGAAAATAGGAAACAAATTTTACACGATGAAAAACGTAATAATTAAATATTGTAATAGAAATGAAAAAAAAAGAACACGCCGAAACGAGAGAGATAGATATAATTGCAGTTAACACGTAAAAAGGTGTTCTATCGATTATCGACGAGTCGTATTATTTAAAAAAAAAAACATCATTATTTGTATACACACACTCTTTAACATAAGGACGATTTCGATTTCGTGGTTTTTAAACAATGCGTTCATCGAAACGTACTTTAAAAGTTACAAAACACGGTCCGTCCTTTTTTGTAGGGGGTTTTTTGTTCTTTTTATATATTCTTTATTTTACCTCAATAGACTCAGATATTTTTTAACAAAATATGATTAAGCATGGTACACGGTATTATTGTTTCGGTAGATTATATTTTACGTCGTAGAAATCGAAATTTTATCGACAAATTCTTAAACGAACAACAACAAGAAAAGAAAGAAAAAAAAAAAAAGGAAAAATATCGAAATAAAATTCTATTCTACGCGAAAGTCACGAGCACAAAAATTAATCACGAACGAAGTATTCTTCTGAATTTAAATTAAATTTATGTAATTTTTTAATGATCTCTCCATTTTCTGCGCACATACACACACATACACACACGATATGAATTTTCTAAATTATTACCTATACATATTATATAGATAGATTGCAATCAGCGAATGTAACAGCACCTTAACAACAAAGTATATTTGCAATTTTGCTGATTAATAATAATAATAATTTTAAAAGCCTCGGTAAACAAATGTTAATGCACGCGATAAGAAGAAACACGAATTTGTGTGTCGTTAGACTTTTTTTTTGGTCATGGTTATTTATCCATTAGTATTTTAGTTTATTATTATTATTACTTACAACAATAACATTAAGGGGTTCGATTTATTTATTGCGTTAATTATTTATTTATATTATCTATCTTTACATGATGTTTCTCGTGATATCTTTTGAGAGTTAAATTTATGATTAATATTATAGTTAATCTTAATACGTAAATTATTAATACCATTCGTGTGGTTTTATTATATATAGATTGATTTATATATTTCTAATGTGTTTAATGTTTTAGATCGTATAGCTACGTATATATATATATTCTTTTTTTTTTCTTTTTAATTTTTCTTAATAATCTCAAATCTTCGACGAGAGTAATTAAATTCGAAAAAAAAAGAAACATAAAACGTGTTTTCTCTAAGTTATTTTCTATATCTCTAGGGGTATCGTTGAAAAAATAATTTAAAAMAAAAAAAAAAAAAGAATCTTATTCATTAACTTATTTATATATATGTATTTATTGATATATTAAAACGCGCGAATTCGGACGCAGTCGGCTTGAAAACTACTGCATTCGAAGATTGTACTTATGTTTATAGAAATGGGAACGATTAAACAAAAAAACAAAAGATAAAGGGTAATATGCTTGTTAGATGTTATTTTCGAAAAAGTAATAGAACAATTTTTGAATGCTGTGAGCCAAACGAGGCCTTACATCCCATAAATATATTGCGGTTTCAGGGAAATAAAAAAGAAAAAGAAAAAGAAAAAGAAAAACTAATCATTATAATTACGAGCGAAAGTTCTTTGAACTATTATTTTTAAAATTATTCCGAATTTTGTTTTCCTATTAATTATATTTTTATATTTTGTTCTCACTCTCCCACTTTTCGTGATTCATTAAAAATGATTATTTTAACCAAAGAGCTCGCTTTATAGTTAAGAAGAAAGTTCGTACTCTGAAAAGTAAACGGTGATATATTATGACAAATTATATATATTTAATTTTTTAATTTTGTTTTTTTTTTTTCGAAAGAACCAATCCGATAAAAAAAAACCATTAATAGTATATAAATATTTATATATATCAATTCATACAATTATTTATTCTAAATTCGACATTTGAAATTCGCATAAGTATATTTAAATGTCGTCATCCGATTTGAAAAGTTATAAATCGTTGTGTATCGGTGTGCAAACAATACCAAATAATGAACAATTAGTCAATTGAAGTTAAAAAAAAAAGAAAAAACCAAAAGCCTCGTAAGTAGGAAACAACTCGTTAAATTTAATTTTATTAATTCGTCGTTTAAAATTCTTTTTTAATCTTTTTTATATTTTTTTTTTTTTTTACCTTTAAGGGTTTGGGAGAATAAATTGAATTACACGGTTCGGTGCACGCAAATTCGTTTCGTCGAAATAGAAAAATATAAAGAGAGAGAGTATAATTTTTTCCTAAAGTGAACCAACCAACCAAACAAACAAACGTACGATTATTTTAATTACATATTACGTTTCTTCTTCTTTTCTTTTTGTTATATGTATCTCGTTAATTTTTGTTATATACAAAATGCGATTGCTCGAGCGTTGTCGTTCGAAAAATAATTATTTGAAAAATAATAAGAAAGGAATGATATAAAAGGGAAGGGACAAATAAAAGAAGAAGAAGAACACAAAAAAAGAAATTAAGAGATAACATCAACGTGGATAAAATTGTACACGGAACAGACGACCGCGATATATATATATATATATATGTATATATATAAAATAATTACATATATATATATAAAGAAAATCTACATATCTATTACGATCCGACGAACGAGCTTTGCCCGTACTCCGCGTGTAAAAAAAAGAAAAACAAACAAATTATCAAGAAAATGATATATATGTAATAGGTATCATACGAACAAAAATAACACACACATATATATATATATACATATATACATATATATATATGTATATATATATGTATATATGTCCCTCAAAGTCTCGTGCGATTAGCTAAATTTTTTCTAGTTTCCCCGATTGGCCTTTTCAACGAGGGAAAATCGACAAGAACAGTGTAGATATACGAAAGTAATACATATATATATATATATATGTATGTATTTATGTATATGTATATATGTATCTGTTCTCTTCTTTGCTTTTTGTAGAGTTTCTATCGCCGTAGTTTGATAAAATATTTCGACGAGGAGGAAAAAGGAGATCGAATAATTATTAAATCATCGGTTAATATAATCGGTGAATAATATTAATAATAATAATATTAATAATAATATTAAAAATAATAATAATAATAATAAATAATTCATAGTGCGAATTCATTCCTTGTAATTGTAACTGGTTTTATCTATCTTTTTAGATTTTAAGATAAACTCGTACTCGTCGTCGGCGATCGAAAAAAAAAATGGGGGGGGATCGTTAAGTTGAATTTTAAAGTGCTTTACAAGTGAACTAATTCATATCAATAGATAGTATTGCTAGTATGTAATTCTTTAGATAGTAGTGTTTACGCGTAAATAATAAGAACATTAGAATATGTATATATATATATACATATGTATATGTATATACACTAACGAAATAGAAAAAGAAAGACGCGGAAAGAGAAAGAGAGAGAGAGAGAGAGAGAGAGAAAGAAAGAGAGAAAAAATATATATAGAAAGAAAAAATAAGAAAGACACATACATTTACACATAAAAAAAAAAAACTCGCGTGTAAGCAAGAAAATGAAATATGTACATTGGGGGTCAATCGGATATTTTCTACTGTAATAAGAGAAAAAAGGAATAAAAATTAAAGAAAAAGGATAATGGAAGAAAATAAAAAAAGGATAATGGGATAACGCAGCGTAAAAGGGTGGAATGATAAGTGATCTATTTTAATGATTCGATTATATTCGTTCTTTTCTTTTTTTTTCTTTTTTTTTTTTTTTCCTATATACAACATATTGCAATATTATCGCGGAGTATGAGTTACATTTTAACGTTAATTATGACGCAATCGTTATTATGCTAAAGTATAGTAAACGAAGGTAAAGGGAAAAGGTTCGTACACATATTTACACTAAAAAAAAAAAAGAAACATTTAAACACATTGGTATGGGGTGTGTGTGGGGTGGAGGGAGGGAGGGGATGGCACATACTATTCACATGTAAAAACAGATAACGTGAAAATAATAAAAGAAATAATTAAACGATGCGCTAATTACCATCAATAAAATAAAATAAAATAATATAAAATAAAATAAAATTAATATAAAGTAAAATAAAATAAAATAAAATAAAATAAAAGGTAATGATTACTATTAAATGAGCTTTTGCAATGAAACGTTCAATATTATTATCGCATCGATATCGAATGAAAATAATATCGTTATCTTTTTAAACAAAATTATTTCGTAATAATAAACTGGGGGTGTGGGGTGGGGGGACAATTACCTTTCGTGCGACGATTTTTTTTGCCGGTTTTTTTTTTTTCAATCAACGTTCAACAACATCGTCCATCATAATACCGAGAGACGCTACCAAAAAACGAAAAAAAAAAAAGAATCAAACGACGGATGGAACAACGTGATAAATAAAACACGAGACATATAAAAAGAGAGAACGAAAAAAGGGATAAGAAGAAAGAAAGAAAGAAGAAGAAAAAAAAACAGGAATCAAACCAAAAAACGAAAGGATAATAAATTTTAAAGAAGAACAAAAGAAAAAAGGATTTGAAAGAAAAAAGAGATATCGGATAACGCTTTGTGTTATACGTCGAAAG
The DNA here is from genome assembly GCF_001313835.1 of Polistes canadensis. Classification (NCBI taxonomy): domain Eukaryota; kingdom Metazoa; phylum Arthropoda; class Insecta; order Hymenoptera; family Vespidae; genus Polistes; species Polistes canadensis. The sequence goes on from NW_014569828.1 coordinate 47,177, forward strand.
GATTTTCTAACAAAAATTCCTCTCTGCTTTTCTTGCCACATGTGATCGATTAAGAAGAATATGACGGAGGAAAAAGGGTTGTCTTTGAAAGAAAAAAAAAAGGGACGAATGGGTAGGAAATAAAAGAAAGAGGAAAAATAAAAAAAAAAGATAAAGAACACACATGTGTTGTTAAATCGTTACTCGTACATATGTATGTATCATCGAAAAAAGGATTTTTTCTCAAAAATATACAAGAGGTTGACTGAAGGAAAAAATAAATAGTTTGTGTGAAAGAGAGAGAGAGAGAGAGGTGATGATTTGAACTCGGGTTAGAAACTACGAAAGAACATATTCTTAACCAAAGATTAGCAACGTATATCCTTCCAAAGATTAGAAAAGCGAGAGGAAAGATAAGGAAAAATTAAGATGACGAAGAAGAAGAAGAAGAAGAAGAAGAAGTAGATGGTAATAAAATGAAATGAAATAAAACAAAAATAAAACATAATTTGAGATGTGAGAATATAATTCCGAACTTGAACAAAAATATTTATCTGCTGTGATTAGAGGGACTAATCTTCGATCGTTTATTAAATCTTATTATTGTTAACGAGTAGAGAAAAAATTCGTTAATTTTTATTTCGAAATGAAAAAAAAAAAAACGTTAACGTGTATTGTTATATCTTTATTTTTTTTTTTTTTTTTTTTTTTTTTT
>NW_014569828.1:48843-52890 GCF_001313835.1 Polistes canadensis
ATTTATATATATATATATAAATATATATTATAAATTGCTTAAAAATTGAATGTTCAATCGACGAAAAACAGATTATCAGTATTATTCTTACACTATATTCCGTCGAGATCCGTCGTGTTCTAGTTTGAACAATATCCTCCAATGAGAAACTCATCGACAAGATATTTAAACGTGGGACAAGAGTAAAAACAAAAAATAACAAAATATAATTTAACAATTAAAAAGAAAACTATAAAAATACCGCAACGTCCAATAGTGTCGTCGTATATTATCGCGAATGTTCGTGTGAATGTTCGTATACAAATGTCATTCCAAAATCATATTTCTTAAAGAAAAAAAAAAAAAAAAAGAAGAAAAACCGAGTTATGTGTTCCCAAAGCGTGCACCACGGTGTGTATGCCTATTTTCGTTAATTTTCATTTTCATTTTCATCAAAAAATTTACGCGTCAAATGTATTACATAGATATATATTATATATTCTATATAGTTAGAATAGTATTATTAATATTATTATTTATATAATCATTAATTATTATTAACGATCGTTATATAAAAAACGAAGACAATGGAAAAGCAATGATCTGTTATTATTTAAATTTTCGATTAATTTTAATCGAGCGTTAATAGGCGTGCACACATGTATACACTTTCGTTTTGTTTTATTTTTCTTTTCTTTTTTTTTTTTTTTCAAACGAATTATAACGCTAATCCTGCATCATATTTTCTCGTAAAACATTAAACAACACACATGTTTTGTTTAATTTTAAATTTAATTGTAAGATCTAAAGTGTCTATGATTTTTCTAGGAATTTCGTTCCTACTTATATAAAAAGTATTATGAAGAACATATGAAAGGGGTGGGGGAAGGGGTAGCGGGGTAAAAAATTTAGATTGATTATATTTCGTGAATGTATTATCGATGTAAGAATTATTATTATTGTATATACATATACATATATATTGTCTATATATGTATATGTATATATATTATTTATATATGTACAAATCGAGAAAGATTCGCTTAAGGCAAGCAAAGTGATTATTAATTTGCGCATAAAGTTCATATAAAAATGTGACTAAGAATATTTAACATGTCGATCGAATTATTATTATTATACGTAGATGTTAGTTTACCGATCATATAGAAAAGAAAAAAAAAAAAAAGAAAAAGAAAAAACAATTTAAAATTATTATCGAATAATTTGAATTGTCTCTTATCTAATGCCTACGTATAAACCATCACCAAAGCTATTTAAAAATGCATGCCCAATTTTACGTTGTTGGTTAACAAATTCATGACAAAAAAAAAGAAAAGGAAAAAAAAAACACAGGCATGATTTTTAAAACTCGATACGAGACCAACGAAATACTCATTCAAACTCGTCAGAAAGAACTTTGTGCACCTCGTCGCTGATAGATATTTATGTACAATTCGTTTGATTTATTTAATTGACAAAAAAAAAAAATAAATAAAAAACGAATCAATATTTTATCAGCGACGATTCGAAATTTTCGAATGAAGAGTAACAAAAAAAAAGGAAGAAAGAAAGAAAGAAAGAAAGTAATTAAATTTATTTGTTTCGGAAAAATAATAGGATACGCTGGTGAGAAATATGTAATGAATGAATTGTGATATATATATATATATATATATAGCACATACAATATTGTACGAAACTAAAAACCAAATTTGGACGTCCAAGGAATATTTATTAAATAAAAATAATGTATTAACGTGTTTGTTCGACGTTAACAAAAATGACGTCGGTCTTCACGCGCGGAGATCATGCGTTGCAATATTGTCAAATATATATCTTTACTTATAATACGTATATATGTATATATATATATATATATATATATATAATATACACGAAACACATAATCATACAAAACAAACACGTACACGTATATATAATATAATATATACGTATTATAATACNTAATCATACAAAACAAACACGTACACGTATATATAATATAATATATACGTATTATAATACGTATTATAATATAATATATAACACGTACATGCATATATAATACTGTATATATGTATATGTACATGTACATATATATAGTATTTTTCTGCTTTGAAGTAGTTTTCAAATAGTATTGAATTAACGAACGACCAAATATATTTCATATGATTATAAAAAAAAAAAATTAATAATAATAATAATAATAATCATCATATTGCGAGTCAAGAAAACCAAAGTTCTTAATCCGAATCCTCGATGGGGGCGGTGAAACAATAATACAATTGTCAACTATTGTTATATACAAATGTTTTAATTAAACAATTGTTCGTCGATCAAACGTTTCTCCGCGCGTGGACACTTGTTAGTAAGAGGAAAGAGAAAGAGAAAGAGAAGAAGAATAAGAATGATCGAGCTGACAAGGGGGGAGGGAAGAAGGGGGAGAGGAGGAGGGAGATCACAGTAAATTATACGCATATTATAATAAAAATTCCAATTAACGTGTCACGAGCGTATACATATTTTGAATGAAAGTAAGATGATGACAAAAAAAAAAGGGACAATTTAAATAGATATCATTGAATGGATATTTTTTATACTCTTAAAATGGCAAAAGAAAAAAAGAAAAAATAAATAAAAAATAAAATACACACACACACTCACTCACACATACACGACAGACATATACGCAGATTACAAAAGCATATATACATATAACATGGGAAAAAATAAAAAACAAACAAACAACACAACAAATAAATATTCGTACGATAGTTAAAAAGTTTAATATCGGACAAGTAATACATATGCTATAGAGAAGGTTTCACAAATTGGATAGAAAGAGAATGATGATGAAAACGTGTAATGAAAAAACGAAAAGACACAACGGAAAAAGAAAAAAAAAAATAAACATATTAATAGATAAAATAAAACAAGAAATAGATGGGAGAGTAAGATGTTATTTAAAACGAAAGTGCCGTAGATGCATAATGAAATACAAATGGAAAATGATTAGGAAAGAGGATACCAATTTAACTGATTGACAAAATGTGTATTAATTTTTTCTTTTTTCTTATTTTTTTTTTTAAATGCAATTTTCAATTTCAACGTATTCGAAAGAAAAAATCTGTATTTTCATTTAATTTAAATAATATATATTCTTGCAAAGAGGAAAGAAATTAATAACGAAAATATGTGAAAGGAAAAGAAAAATAAATAAATAAATAAATAATTATTTGAGTGCGAAAATCTCGATCGAAGTAACGATGACAATGACAATGACGATGACGATGACGATGACGATGACTACGACGACGATGACGATGATGTTGACGTTAATTATAATAATGCTTAATGATAATGATTATAATGACACAGATGACGACGACGATGATGATAATGATGATGATGATAATGATGATAATGATGATTTAGATCATGCCGATGCTTATACTGACGATGATAATGATGATGATAATAAGTAATATTAAATTAACCAGTAGGAATAATCTATAGTAATAAATTGTAGCAGCTTTCTGTGTAAGGTTATTGTGATATTTAAGTAATGGTAACTTTACCGTAGCGATATAAACTAAAAAGAGATAAAGTATAACATATTAAATATACACACGTCCCCCAAGCGGAACAAAACACATATGATATACACGAATTAATTACACACGCATACACACACATATGCATAAACATACACACAAAAACATACATAAATACATACATATATATATATACATATATATATATATATATATATATACACATATCGACGCAGAAACGTAAGAATCTGGGTTTTATTAGCAAAAATTGTACGCGAGTATGAATAATAAATTAATTTCAAGTATGTCGACGAGGCTCCAAGCGTTGCCTCTTCAATGAGACGCAAACAAACAAACAAACAAACAAACAAAAGTATAAAGAGAGAAAAAGAAAAGGAGAAGGACAATGTAAAACGAAAAAGAAACGGGAGTGAAGAAAAAAGTGAAAAAGGAGGAAAAAAAAAAACAGGAAAAAAAAAGTAATAAATAAAAATAAAAATATAAAAAAAAAAAA
>NW_014569828.1:54238-56067 GCF_001313835.1 Polistes canadensis
ATATATATATTTAATCTTTACTTCGTCGTTGTCAGGCGTTAATGTTAAACTTAATTATCATTAATTAATTATATTAGATTATGAAAGAATATCTTCAGGTTCTAAGCAACATTTGAAAATAATAAAACGTGCAAATACGTAAGTGACCATTTTGTTTTATTCGATGTCTTTTCCCATCATGCTAATCCATTATGTAGTTTGAGATAAAGTGTAGTTATAGAAATGACCAATAAATTTAGAAACAATTATTCTCTTTATGCATTCAATCTGTTTAACATAAGACCTATTGACAATCTATGTATACCTTAATTCGTATATTTAAAATCAGTCTAACAACTGACATTTAATAAAAATGATATTTGTACGAACAATAATGTGAATAATTGTTCATTTTGGGATATTAACTTAAATAACGAATAAAATCACATTTTAAATACTAATAAATAAATATTAACAAAACGATAATTGTCGTTAAAATATAATATTATTTAATGTAGAATTTTTACGAAACATTTACTTTTTATTTATATTTATTAAATTTGTTCATAGAATATATCAGAAAAATGTGCAATCAAAATGATCGTTAGATAATGAAGAAAGGTAATATCAGTTTGAAATAATTTTTTCTTTATAACGTTATCGTTTATCTGTTGTGTGTGTATCGTCAGAGGTCGTTTAACATATAACAGCTATTATCAGATTTTCATATTGATCCATGGTTGAAGAGCGTGCAAATAGATAAGAGAAATTACAACGTATAGATGGATAGAAAAATAGATTGAATGGAAAAAAGACAATTTTTAGGAAACCTATTATCATTTCGTAGAAATATGTATTCAATTTCAACAACAATAGTGAAGAAAGAATAAACTATAATACAACAGTAAGAGAAACGCGCCGGAAAATCCCCAACCATTTATCGTTTAATCCTCTAGCGAATAATTTAACAATAGAGTTGGTATGGCTAAGTATGTTGACTCATCTTTTTAGTCTATTATATTTACATATGTATCCATTGATGGTAACATGATTTATTAGTGATTCGTATTGGATAAAAAAAAATATTACTGAAAAACATTGTTGTAATTTTTTGTTTTCTTTTAATTGTAAATGCATAAAAATATAAATATTATCTATACGTAATAATAATTAACATATAAATTTGCGAACAAAATATATAAGATTTGATCAATTATTTAATTAGAAGTATGAATTGATAAATTTGGTAATATTATTTTATTTCCTTCTTTTTTTTTTTTCTTTAAATCGAAACTAAACTCTTCGTATCAATGTTATTTATTAGATAAAACTTTTAACGTTTTCGTTTTATTTATTTTTTTTCTTTATCTATAGTTCTTGTGAACGACCCTGTGAACTTTGTCCAATTATTATTTATTTTTTCAAACGGCGCTCAATGTACAGTCAGTTTGATATGCGGTGGTCTTCGAAGAAAGAAATAACAAGTTGAGTACCTCTACTATAAGCCATTTTCTAATCCCTACCTAGTTTTCTTGACTTTCTTTTTTTCCCAAAAACTAGAGAGGAACTTTTTAAGTTATGACCTACGATCAACATTTGGAAATCTGTAGTGAACCTCGAAACAACTCCTCGAATACGACTGATGAATCTTACGCACATAAACACACACCAACACAATGGGTAAGTATATTCAGTAATAATTATTTTTTTTTTTTCATAAAATAATCGGTTAAATGTTCTTGTTTTTTTTTTTTTTATATACTCATTTTAAATTAGTTTTCAATTTACGTGGAGTGCATTAGAATCTTACGATTTCGGTTTACTGTGATTGAATGGAAGTATTTGTTTCA
>NW_014569828.1:56493-141843 GCF_001313835.1 Polistes canadensis
TTATTTTTAATAGTTTTTTTATTTTAATGATTTTTTAATGATTTATTTTGTATAAAGAATAACAAAGAAAATACGCTTTCTAATAGACTTTTAAATGACTGAACATTATGCAAGAATTTATTCATCTTATTTTCGAATATTAATTGGTATACGATCCCAAGATTTCGAAAGGGAAAAAAAAGAATCTCCGGACACCAGGTATACCTGTATGAAGTGAAATTTTATCGCGATAATTGAAGAGTTCATTGACATCGAACGTTTTAAGTCTGATTATTTTTTTTTTCTTTTTTTTGATTTACGTTGATTATGATAACGATTATCACACGAGAAGTATCAGATGACTGTGTACGTTATTAACTTGATCGTTTTAAAAGACGTCGATGTCAATGTACTCCGAGAAATACCGAAAACCACCGACAGTATTGTTTAGTAGGTTGAGAAGTGATAATCAAGAAAAAAATTTGGTGATTGATGATTTTTAACGATTAAAGATAATTACTCATTTATGTATAAATAGTTGTTCATGAATTCGCTATTCTTATAAAATCGTTGATTGCGTTAAGAAGAAAGGCGCGTGTTATATTATTGCATTTTTTATTCGATTTTTCAAATCAATGGAATCTACCGACGACAAAATGTTAACAAATAATTCTATGGTGAATTGTTCGTCCGAAAGTACGTATTAATTTGCATTTATCCTGCAAACAAAAAGAGAGAAAGAGAAATAGTTTAATTCGTAAATATTATTTATTAATTAAAGTACTGTATATAATATATATAGAATAAAATATATTATATAAGTATATGATAATAAACTATGTATATATATAATTTATTGCTTACAAAAAAATAATGTACAGGCAGTATAGTTAAGAGAATATAGTAAACTCTCTCTCTCTCTCTTTTTTTCTTTTTATTCTCCATTGATTTAATCCGACAAGTTAGTTCACAATGATTTTTAATAAAAATATAGAAAATAATTTATTGAGTATAAATAAAAATATTAATATTCGATTATTAATAAGGATTATTTATCGAAAATTTTACAACAAACCTATCGTTGCATTTATTATGCAATATAAATTTAATTGTATAATATATTGCAATATTATTATTATTATTTTATCTTATTTTTGCTTATCAATTTTGTTTGATATATCAAAAGTATGATAAAATTTGATCCTCTTAATCTTCGTTTATCTCATTATTTCAATCTTTATATCCGTTCCTGGATTTATTAGTATTTTTTTTTGTATAAACACCAACGATTTTTCTGTACAATTAACACAACCGTGACCAACAAACGTATATTTATGAGTTATTATTTATATTACGTCACGAGTAAAAACATGTCATTTGCTTCTTTTTTTGCATTGTATATTCTTTTCACGATCATCTTTACTTCCGTTCAATATTATTTTTACACGTATTTCTTTCAAACTTATTCTAACACGATTCGTGTTTTAATGTAAATGACGTAAAACTGTGATAAAAATATATTACAATGTAAATATATTATAATGTAAATACAAAAAAACAAGTTATATTTATATCGTTAATTACGTTAATTAAAAAAAATTAACAAAATAAAAGTACAAAAAGAAAACAAACACACAAAGAAAACGTAAGTATAATATTTAAAAAAAAAAATATAATCCATCCATCAATCGACCGGAATATTTCAATTGCCAAGTTCCAATGTATTAGCCTATTCGTTCAAGGTGAAGCGATGACGTAGCGTTACACGCTAGAAATGATATTACTAGACAAACAAGAATAAGAGAGATAGAAAATATAGAATTAAACACAGAAACGAGACATCAGATTGTTGCAACGTCAGTCGATTTATTAGCTCTTGACCTTGTTAAATACTCCTAACAAAGAATTTTTTTTTTTTTTTCTTTTTTTTTTTGTTTCTTTTGGATATCAAACTTTATATGCTAGTATATAGCAATAAATATTAAATACCGATAATAGCAAAGTAATAACCAAACATGGTAATTTGTTGCACGAATGGGAAAGGTAATCGTTATAATATGTTAATAGTGCAATACTAAGACGATAATAGTGTTCGAATCAATATCATTTTTTCTTTAATATTTATTTTTTCTTTATTTATTACGTGTGTATGTATTTAATGTGTGTATGTGAGAGAGAGAATTAGTGTGTATGTGTGTGAAGGGAGGGGGGAGAAAGAGAGATAGGAATGATTACGTGTATGTGTGTGAAAGGAAGAAAGAGAAAAAAGAACATAATCGAAATGCGAGAAGTCTGTATATCTTTCCGTAATACCTGCACTTATCTCAGGCGCTACGTCGAAGCATCCTAATGCATTATTATGGCAGCGCTTGCTATCAAGCAAATAGTTTGCTATCGGCCTAGGTCTAGTGCGGTTACGATCAAAAATGGAGCAGAAATCTATGTCAGGTACGAGCGAATGAGATTCAATGATAACACGTGTGAACCTCTTGGATATTATTCTACAATAATAATTCATTTATCATTTATTTATTCTTCTTTATTTTATTTGGTCTTTTTTTTTCTCTTTTTTTTAACTTTTTAATTTCTTTTTATTTCGATATTAAAACGATTAATATTATTTATTTGTTTGCGTTGTGTGTTAGTTCGTTTATTTATAAATTATATTAGAAATAAGTATGCTCGAAAATTGTGTATTTCTCTTTTATTTTATTTTATTTTATTTTATTTTATTTTATAGTTCCTTTTATTTTTCGTTCGTTTAATCTTTTTTTCATTTTATTTTTACTTTCTTTTTTTTTTTTCTATTTTATAGATACAGATACAAAAAAGTGGCAAACGTTGTTAAGGAAGTTTGAAAATGACAATGGGCTTGTCATTGAGGAGGCAAATAATGAAGCGGGATCTAATAAGGGAGACAATTATACGTCGATTATGATCAGAACTTTGGTCTCCGGTAAATTCGGTGACGGTAGTCGTTAGTATCTTTTATTTATTTTTTATTAATAATTATTATACATTGTTTATTATTATTAATACATTTTGTATTAATTGTACATTTTTGTTTATTATTATTAATACACAAATTATTATACATTGTTTATTATTATTATTAATAATATTGACTTTGTCCTTTTTTCTTTTCTTTTCTTTGCTGTGTAGCTTATAAAAAAAAATTTATGACTAAAGTACTTCCGTATACACGCGCAGTATCGCAAATGATCAATACGGAAGCATTATATTTAATCGAGGGATACATTTATGAAAAGATATTACCTATTATTGGTGATTTTGGACCACGTTCCGTTTTATTAGACAAGGCCGAAATTATTATGGAGGATTTATCCGAAAAAGGATATATCAATTGTAAAAGACAAAATCATCTTGATTTGGAACACAGTTTGTTCACCATTCAGGTATTTATTCTTCTCCTTGTTGATCATTTTTATTCCTATCTTTCTTTTTTTTTTCTTTTTTCTATAAATTTTTGTTTATCATCGATAAATCTCTTACGTAAGTTTAAATCTGTATCACAACTATACACATGTATATATATATATAGATAAGTTAGTATCGTTTCGTAAAAGATAATATATAATACCGAGTATATTACGTATGAAGGATGCGTACAATTGCAAATACCTTACAAGGTTAATAATCGCTTAGATAAGATATTTACATTTGTTTTTCTCACTTATGTTCCTATAAACGAGTTATCTGGAAAATTTATATATAATAGTTATTTATGTGTTCTCTGACCTGAAAGAGTGTTGGTAGTTTGGTGTACGAGACGTGAATATTTTTGGGCCGAGACGTTATTATTATTACATTCGGGATAAAAGCTTATGAAATACGGCTAGTACGTTGGCAGCTATTTTTCGTTAGAAAATCAACACTTTTTATTTGTTTCCTATGATTTATTATCAATATCGTGAATATATTATTTAAAAAAAAAGAAAGAAAAAAAAACATATCACACACGCGAAGAATTAATGAGAAATCTAATAATAGTAAGAGAGAACAAAGTTAGCCTCTTATATAATATTTCGTTGTTCATTTTATAACAAATTATTATACATTAAAAATTGTACTTTCATGTATAGTAAAGAAACAATTCTAATAACGAGGTTGTTATTTGTTTACTTGGTTTCTTTTCCAAAGTCATTGATAATATAATAGTGCAGTTATAAAAAAAAGATACGAATATAAAAATGATATACAATTTTCGTAATAGTTTTTTTTATCATTTCAGAATTTAGCCAAATGGCACGCAAAATCTTTGTCGATAAAATTGAAGGATCCGGAAAATTTCGATAAATTGACAAGTCCTCTGAAGGAAATTATTTTTACGATCGATTCTGTCTCTGTGATTGGCAGTACTGTTGAGAGTAGTATGAATAGCGGTGTCTATAACTTAGAATCGATAAAGAATCCATCGGAAAATATTAAAAAAGTCATAGAATATTTGAAATCATTGAAACATCAATGCTACAATATTTTGTCAAAGTTGTTCAATTTACCAAAGGAAAAATACTTTTGTATTTGTCATGGGGACCCATGGATGAATAATATTTTATATAAATACGATAAGAACGGCAAAGTATCGGATTTGAAGTTCGTTGATTATCAAATTGTTAGACACTCATCGGTTGCCACGGATTTTCATTATTTCGTTTATACCAGTGTAAGATCGTGCCACATCGAGAATGATTATGATAAATTGGTGGAACACTATCATCGTCATTTTTCGCGATATCTCGAAGAAAATGGCGTTAACGAGGAACATCGTAAAAATTTAAATATAGATTGGTTCAAATCGGAATTGAAAAGATTTAGTTTATACGGTTTGTTAACTGGATTCTGGTTAATTCACGTTATACTTGCAGATGAGAATAATATATTAGATATGGATAAATTAACTTTGGAAGACGTAGAAAATATAGAAAGTTTTTATCAGGACATTGACGATAATAAACTCAAAAGATACAAATGCGTAGCTTCGCATTTTTATAATACATTTGTTAAATAGAGATTAAATTTTATATGAAATAATTAACTAAAGGGAAACATAGTATTGTATAACAAATAAATACTATCTGTTTGTTACGTTATAAATAGAATTAATCGTGTTAGGATAATTTACATTTTGTAAATTTGCAAAATAGGACAACTGTGTGTATATAAAAAAAAAAAAAGATAAAAAAAGTGTAATAAAAAGAAAGTATTGTTTAGAGAAATTATTTTTGTAATCTTATATAATATTATTGTAAAGATTAACAAAAATAATGTCAGCTAATGACCGGTATTATATAATATAATATATATTAATATATGTATATAATATTATAGTAATATTATATATATATTATATTATAGTAGTTATCAATATGAGTTATTATTTAATTATTAAACATTTGAATAAGATAAATAATAAAATATTACGTATAAAAAACATTAATTATTATAATGTAATGCAATCGAAATAACAAAAGTATTATCAAATTATTTGTAACCTTTCTATTAAAGTATTAATGCACAAATGTTAATGTTTCATTTTAAAAAAAATAATACTCATTTTTTATTTACCGGAAATACGATGTTTTTTTGTTCCTCTAGTTATTCCAATTACAAAATGTTCTTTTTTCAGTTAATTATTATCTCCCGATTTGTACTTTATTCTACCAATCCATAATACCTTACGATAAATTCTATAAATAATGACATATGTTATCGCGATAAAAAGATCGATGTTTTGTTTGTAAGAATTTTTGAATTAGTCACGTTTTATATGTATCAAAAATTGCTAACGCTATTCATAATAAACGGTCAACGTTGGAAACTTATAAATAAATATCATTAATTTCAATGATATCGATATATCTCATCGTATATTAAAATTTGAAAATTATATAAAATAAAAATGAAATCAGTCGGTAATGTAGAAAAGAACAAATTCTATAGTCGGTAATGCAGAGAACGATTTTTTCTTCATATAATAATCGACGAAGATAATCAAACAACTAGATGATGCATGCCACACCATGGATAATTTTGTATTACCAAAATCGATTTCGTTTTCTGGATCGAGGGAATCTGCGGGATAATTTCTCGTGGTAGTTCGGTAGGGACGACGTTTATCGTATACAGAGTCGTCGTCGCGTTGTTTCCTTGATTCTGAACACCCTCTAGAAATGTTCTCGTAGATGCTTCGTGGTGGTGCACTTCTGTTACGATTTGGCAAAAGCCGTCAGTACAAAATGTCCTTCGAACGAGCGTGGTCGGTGGTTGTTACATGACAATGATCCTGATCCCGACGAAGATAGGATCGAAAAGAAGGAACGGTGTTTTAGATAAGTTCTAAAAAAGAAAAAAGAAAAAAAATTTTTTTAAATTTAAAGCACGCATCTTTTACGAATATTTTATTTTTTTTATTAATATATATTTTATATTAAACAACGATACGATAATATCGTGATTTTTTAAGTGTTACGAAAAATATTTTTGGTACAATTTTATAAATCAAAATGAGAATATCATAATAGTTCGACGATTTCGCGTTTAACATTTTTTTTTTTTTTTAAATCATTCTACAATAAAGTTTGTTTGTTTCTTTTATTTTTTTGTTACCGTGGAAGAAAGTGTGTAATTAAAGAAAAAAAATAATTAATAATCGCAAATTGAACATTCAACCTCGTTTTCTAATATTAAAGCTTTTAATATTATTAACAATAATCGTAAATGGAAAATAACAACAACAACAACAACAATAATAAATAATAATAAATGGAAATAATGTACGTCTATTTAAAATTAGTGTTTATCAATTTAATATTGGAGTGGACAATTTGTAAAAAAATCGTAAAATGTTCGTGAGAAAGGATCGAAAGGATCTAATGATCAAGGCAGTTAGAACGTTTGCATTATTATTATTATTATTAAATGGTGAATTTCAATCGGTTCGTCGATCTTTCGGCGAGTCATGCGTTTGGATATTCGATTAGATTTATTCTTCAATGACCATCGTCGATTAATTCATTTTCGGGTCCTTCGTAGTCTAACGTTTTATCGACGGGGTCGAAGAAAACAGACATCCAATTGAAAAGAAGAAAAAGAAAAGGAAGAAGCAACAAGAAAGAAAAAGAAAAAGAAGAAAAAGAAACCAGTTTACCGGAAGTAATTTCATTTGTGAGACCAATCCTCGATCAAGAGTGTCTGTCACGTGATCTTTAAGAGGTTATGTGACTGCCAGGAAGAAAGAATAGACAAGAAACTAGAAAATTAAATTTTATTTCGACTTCTTCTCAATCCTACTTCACCTTACTTTACCCTTCTTCTGTCTATTGTTATTTTTTATTTGTATTTTTTGGGATCACGTCGTCGCTGATATTAAAAAGGTACGTATGCACGTGAAAACAATCCCATTGGTAGATAATTGTAGGCCCAATTATGCGCAAATTTGAATAGGTGCTTGAAAAAAGCAAATCCAACCCCCTTTTTTTAATTTTATTATTATATTTCATTTCTATAGAGTTGTTAGAAATCTAACATAATTCGTGACACGATTATTGTTGAATTTCTTTTAATGAGAAGAATAAATAATGTTATTTATCGTTCATGGATAATACGTATTGAAAAATAATTACTTAATCATGAAAAAAATAAAAGAAGAAAGTTGAACATTGTCGGTTATAATAAATTAAGATTAGTGTTAATTTTTTACGACATTTTGCAAGTTCGTTCTTTTTAGTACTACCATAAAAGAAATTTTGTAAAAAAAAATGAAAGGATTATCAATTAGAATATCTATGACCGTTTTATTATCATTTCTTTCCTTTCGATTACTTTATGTTTCTTTCCATTACTTTTTTTTCACAATCGAATTACAAAAAGTTTGAAAGTATTAACAATAAAAATATATCTTTTCATCGAGTATTTCTTTTCAATATAACTAATCAAAACAGGTATTGATTAATCGAAAGTGTAAGCAAAAATATTAAAAAAAGAAAAAATATACGAAAAAAGGAAAGAAAAATAGTCAAACCAAAATGCGGATCAATTTTAAAAGATAACATGTATACAAATATATATTGTATATATATCGGAGATAAACGTTTATTATTTTGTGATAAATCTTTTGACCACGTTATAAATTTTAGATGTAAGAATAGAGAGGAAACCTTTAACCATTAATTCATTTATGCGAATTACTGGGGTTTTCCCTTTGTAATATGATCGATAGGACTTCTAAATCATTATACGTCTCTTTGTTCTTCTATCAAAACTTTTGCTATACATTGACACGTTTCTATCATTTATTTAAATGATCGCTAAATTATTTCTAATGATTTTCGTCGTTTTTAACTTTTTTATATTGTTTTGTTTTTTTTTTTTTCGTTTAAATTGACATCGAACAAAAATTTATTCGACACATTTGTATAAGTATCGATGATTTTGTTGTTCTCTTGTTATACGTATATGTGTTATCTTTCGGGACTATTAGTTTAATCCGTGTTTGAATATTAATTATTCAAAATGCTTATTCTTTATCTTTTTTCGAAACTTTTAAAATAGCCACCTAAAATATTTTAAAACGAAACAAAATAAAAATTATGCATTTTAAATACAAAACAGATGGAGTTATGTAAATTAGTATGCGTGAAACGAATAAAAGTTGGACAAAATTATTCTATTTCATTTAATCTTCGTCAGAATTGAACTAATGTAAATCTATGAAAAAATGTAGAATAATTTTTCATAAAAAAGATTAGATATTGAAATAAAAAAAAAAATGAATATAAATATATTCATTATATATATAATATATATATATTCTATATAATATATAATAAAATAGTAACATTATATATATAATATGTTTATAAGAAAACTTGCTATAGAATTTTTATTGACGTTAAAGTAAAATCGATCGATAATAGTAGGATGAACAAAAGTTAGGTGGACATTTTTTTTTTCTCTCGGTAATATTATTATACACAACATGTAAAAAGCATCGAACGAATGACGATAATGACGGAGATTCTTTTTTTTTCTGGTTTTATCAATGGAAGAAAATGAGATTTCAGCTCAGTACGATTATTATACCGGAAAACGAAGGTCGATCTATTTTACTTCCGTTAATGTCTCTCTACGTATCGATCATTTTATAATCGCGATAAAATAATGTGCGATACTTTTTCTTTCTTATCTTTTTTCTTTTTTTTGTTTTTTTTTTCTAATGTTTAACAACGTTAAGATCATTTGTTTCTTCAATTTTTGAATTCATGTGAAAACTATAGAAAAATTATAATTTATTGCATTCAATATTTAATATACCTACGTATTTTACGTTGTCAAAGTGAAACAAGCTTTTCTTTTTTTTTTTCTTACATCTTTTTTTCGAACAAAAATGCGTCCATTTATTGTTCAAGCATCTCGTGCAAATTTAATAATTATATATATATATATTTTTGTTTAAACAAATATTTTTAGCCAATAAATGAATTCTATCAGTACTCGTACATTTCAACGATGAAAAATATTTATTTGAATATTATATACGAAGTATGTTAAAAGTATTATCGATTATTTATCTTCTTTTTAATCTTTCACGTATTCGATACAAATTTTAGATCCGTCGATTATATACGTTTGCCATTACTGATTACTACTATTTTCAATTTACCGTGAAATTTCTTCATGTTTTAACGTTAGGGTTAAAAAGATGACATTTTTTTTTTTTAACTCTCCGTGAATATTATAATTAATTTTTCTTCAGTTGCACGTGTCTCTTTTTTCTCTCTTACTCTTTCATAGATATATGTATGTATGCGCGTTGAAGATATTATTACGATAAAAAAAAAGAGAAAAAAAAGAAAGAAAAATGACTTTCTCCGTTCATATTTGCACATTCTCATTTTGATATAAGATCGATACGCTCGTTATTATATGAGATTTTTTTTTCCCCCATTACAACACACTGATCAATCTCGTTCCGTTCTTTATTATTCTAACGTGTTATTTATTGTTCGTAAGATAACATAATGGGGAAATCGTATGAGAATAAAACACATCGTGAAGAATAATAAAAAACAAAAAACCAAAAAAAAAGAGTGAAGAAATTATCGTAAACTATTCCAATGCTTGTTTTGGATTGCATTAATTTATCATATCTTTTTATTTATATTATTTATATTATATTAACTGTCAATCGATTTTTTTTTTGTATATTTTTTATTTGTTTTTTTATTATTAATATGTGGTCAGTGAACAAATCGACGAATTAAAAGAAAATAAAAGCGAGAAATTTTAAAGCATTCTTTTTAAAAAGAAAACCTAGACACCCATTAACATATTTATTTTTTTATGACCGATTTTAATAACCATAGAATCATTCAAAGGTAATTTCAATGTGTATAAAGTTTATAGGTATGTGTGTATAGTCAAATGAAACTGAAGAATGGTTGACAATTTTAGTTAATTTAATCCGATGATTGGGGGGGTCGCGTAAAATCAAACGAGCTCAATCAATTTCCTGCAATTTTCCTATTCATATTCCATTGTTATTCGTTCGATTGCTCGCGATTACAGTTTTAAAATTGTCCCTCAAAATTATATATATTATACTATTACTGTTAGAATCTAATTTACAAATTTGTTCAATAACGTTGAATTATATTCGTATAATTTGTGATACTTAACGTTTAAATTGAATAAGTTTATCATTACAAAGATATTACACGTAGATATTTTAATTAATTAATTTTATATATAATTATGTATTTCATTAATTTAAATTGAATAAAATAAATTTGTAAACATGAATAACGAAATAAACGTTTAGAAATAAATTTCGTAATTAATCGAATTAATTATAAATAAAATAAATTCTTAAAAAAAAAAAAAAAGAAAGAATAAATTCTAAATCGAATTAATCGAATTACGATTTGTGTGTGCGTGTGCGAAATTGTATTATTATTTTATATATGTGATCAAACCCTTCACAAAATTAATTTCGAATATGATGTTGATATCATCATAAAAATGCATTTCATTATTAACGATAATCAATGACATATATTTATTTCGTTCGAAAATATCGTTGTGTTGTAACTTTCAATCGATCGTTTCAATCATTTTCTCACGCTGAAAGAAAAATTCCCATGATTTCTCCTCGATAAATAAGAAGTACGAAGATAAATAAGTTTCAATGGCAGCCCCTCACCCCCGGCCCCGCCCCCAACCACTCTTTCTTTCCACTGTAAAAACACACTCTTCTTCTTTTGAGATGTGAGAACCCTTCTTCATGAATATTTTTAATGAAGCTTCTCCTTTTGACGTAATTCCAAATTCTAAGGAGCTTTGGCGACACGAGAAGACTAAATCGATATTAAATCATTTTACGATATATATAATTTCTAATTCTGGAAGGGAGGAGATAAATGTTATTGCTACAGTACGAAAATAAATAATATTATGTGCAAATATATAAACAAAATAAACGTAATATATATTTCCAAACGTTAGTCTTTTTATATTACGTTTTTGCATTTAAAATTAAAAAAAAAAAAAGAAGAAAAGTCAAAGTACGAAAGTAATTATTAAAAACAAACTGATTAATCAGATCATTTGAAAGAAAAACATGTATTTTATCCAATTGTAAATGCAAGATATCACTGTTATCGTATTAAAAGATCACAATATGAAATAATAATCTTTTGTATAAAGAGAGAAAACAAATTCGTGATAATTGTTTCGAATTGTACAGAAAATTAAACGAAATTATGTATTTTTTTCAGATAATCTATCCAGGGGGCCATCGTGAGAAAAAAAAGAAATGAAAAATACTAGAAAACGATGAGAATTACACGTGTCGCGCAAAAATTCGCGAGAAACCTAATGAAAATCGTATAATTCGCAAAATACACATACACACACGCACGTTGATTCTTTGACCAAAAGTGCAGAAAACAAAACAAAAAAACAGAAAACTAAAAATTAAAAAATATTTCTAATCAAGATGGAAAGCATATGGGATATCGTAATAGAAAATTTAACGGAACAATCGAATTCTAGCAGCATATGCAATGGCACATTAAGAAACAATGATCCAACTTGCGATACATATGAAAATGATATTGGTTACGATCGTGATCTCATCGAAAAAATAGTCAGCGTAATCGTGCCGGTTTTTTTTGGCATGATCGGTATTCTCGGATTGATTGGAAACACATTGGTAGTCATCGTCGTGGCTGCTAATCCAGGAATGAGATCAACCACGAATATATTAATCATCAATCTAGCAGTGGCCGATTTACTTTTCGTCATATTTTGCATACCATTCACGGCTACAGATTTTGTTCTACCTTATTGGCCGTTTGGTAATGTTTGGTGTAAGATTGTCCAATATCTTATCATCGTAACCGCTTATGCTAGCGTCTACACGTTAGTCCTCATGAGTCTTGACAGGTAAGATTTTTGTTGTTTTTTTAAATAAAGAAAATATTGTTTTTCTAGTACCATTAAACTATACAAAGATTTGACCACTGTCGTTCATTTATTAATGATACACATTGTATATATTCTTATATTTTTCATTTACTTTATCATTTTTTTTTTTTTAAATAAAACGATACTCTTATGAAATATATTATTATTATTATTATTATTATTAAAATCTGATAAAATATAAATTAGTAATTAATAAATATTGTCAAACGAAGTTAACGTGTCTCTCGATAAACTATTAATCCAATTTTTATATACAGGATTGCATTCAATAATTTTGTTTCTTTTATCGAATAGAAACAAACTTATGTTTAGCATTGTTTACAAAATTGTAATATCGAATAATGCAACGTGTTAATTTTGATTTTTTGACAGAAGTGCATAGGATTGCGGTTGGAATAAGATATTTCAACTAATTACATTTTGTATTCGTTTTATTTGTGTTGTAGATCGGCCCCAATTTTCTTCTTTATTTTATTTTTTCTTTCTTACTTCCGTCACAATGGTGAATCTTTTTCTCATGCAAAGTATGTAAATACATATATATATAAAATGCTTACGTAAACGTACGTGGTGGACTACTTGACAGACGGGTGAGCATAAATTTCGCAAAATCGTGATCTTACATTCCGTTTGCCAAGATACACACACAAATATATATATATATATATATATGATTTTTCTTTTAGTTTTACGTATTCCTTACCACACACTGCGGACAGGATGATTCTTTTGCCGCGATAAAATGAATGTCGTCGTTTGATGGACCCGCCGACCAACCTTTTTTCGTTTTAAAATTCATTCGACTTGTATTTGCTATTTTTCGAGAAATAGGAAAAGAAAGTGTGAGATAGATAAATCAATGAGATAGGAAAGAAAAACGTCTTACTTAGTTTCTGTTTTCTTCCTGCACCACCACCCCACCCACCCCAACCCCTTTTTTTTCTTTCTTTAAGTTTGATTAGTTAGAATATTTTTGACTTTGAACGATTAAATTCGGTTCGTTTCATTTCGTTTCGTTGCCTTGAGTTGCATTACTAATGTAACATTTCGATTTTTTTAAAGGTGATATATTAGTATTAAAAAATGTACAATTTACTTGTTTTAAATGTTTTAGAAACACGTTTTTTACGATCGTCATATTAAATATTATCGATTTTATGTATTTAATATTACATTCAAAATAATGTAAGATTTAATAATTATATTTATTTTATATATATATTATTATTATTATTATTGTATTCAATTTTAAGATATATGCTTTAATTAAATGTAATTCTTTTTAAATGAATCAGAACACTTGCTGAGTTGATAGTTCATATACGATGTGACCTGTCAAATAATTTTCACGCAAAAAAAAAAAAAAAAAAAAAAAAAACATTATTTTATTATACGTTTTGTTTCGTTGTATTAAAAATATAACATACTCTGTTTCGGTTGCATTCAAAAAATAATGCGTAATTTGACCCGACAGGATAGGTCAGTGCATTCGCATAAAAAGTATAATGTCACAATAAGTTAGAACGTATTATGCGGTATATTTTTTGATTTTTTATTTACAAAAAAAAGATCAGTGAGTAATAACTTATAAAAGTTTCCAGTATTTAATCTCGTGTAATTTGTTTAAATCATATTCGACATTACATTCCAATGTTTATTCCTTTTCGTAACGCGATACTGTACAAACAAATACACGAAGGATATTCTGTAAAAAAAAAAAAAAAAAAAGAGAAAAACACCGATGAAACATAAGAAACCTTTTTCGTTAAATAATTACATGTTTTACCGATAACGTATGCTTACGTTATTATTAGACGAAAAAAAAAACAAAAAATTGGAAAAAACATTATAAAGATAAATATGAAGAAAAGGAAAAATATAATCAAAATATATATTATCAAAAAAGAGAGAGAAACAAAAATAAACTCGAAAAGAGAAAAGAATGATTTGTCCTGTGCATCGACTGACACTCTCTCACAGGGCACATTATCGTCCTTTCGCGTATTCCCGTGAAAAAATATCAAGTTAAGGGAAGAAAAAAAAAGGATATATGTATGTATTCCCTCGTTGGAGAAAGAAAGAAAAAGAAGAAGAAGAAGACAAAAAAAAAAAAAGATAGATAGAAAAGAAAGGTGTGAAAAACATGTACAGTTGCGTTCGTTCTACTTCCTCGTTTCATGCAAGAAAATGTAGCTCGGAAACATCTTTGTGTCTCTATGACGTTCTCGTTAACAAATCTTTTCCCACTCGTACTATTTTTCTATTTTTATTTTTTTTTCTTTCTCCCTTTCTCTCTAATGTAAGCTTTAAATATACTATGCAAATGATATTTACGTCATAAAGAGTTTATGAGATCAAGTATGGACTATTGGGAAAAACATAAATGGATATATACACTTACATATATATTTTTATATATGTGTATAAATTGCGTGTATGTATGTACATTACGTATTACGTAGGTGTTTTTCTATGTCTGATTAAAACAATAAATTTACGACTTTCATTCATAACATCTCGATATGAACATTGAAAAATCATTTGGATGGGCTACGTGTCCAAGAATTTTTCACAATCTATTTCTGTATCGCGATACACACTTATATTACCATACCACGTTTTTCTTTTTTCCTTTTTTTAAACTGGCGGAGCGATCAATCAATTTTTTAATCAACGAAAGCATTAAAGCAATGAAAATGAAAATGGGCAGGTTTCGTGCCAACGAGGATTATTTTTTGATCCTATACGTTTTTCCATACGTATATAGGTAGTACACAAATGCGTGTATATGCGTAAATATGTGTATGTGTGTGTGTTTCAATTAAGTCTAATTTCGATATTAATTCCTGCTATTGACAATAATAATAATAATAATAATAATAATAAAAAAGTGGTCAATTGATCGTTCACGATAAAAACAAAGTATAAACGAAGTGTTGATAGGTTCAGTATTTATGTTAGAAATATTTTTAATAAAAGAAACAAAATTTTACTTCGTTAGTATTATATATATATATACAATTACATATAATACTATTATATATATGCAATTATAATATAACTAATTATATATACATATATAATATTTTATATAGTATACAATATTTCGTTAAATTATTATTAATAAAAACATTAAATATATTTATTTATCTCTTACGATTAATATTTTCTCTCTCTTTCTCTTTATCTGTTTTCTGTTCTCAGGTATTTGGCAGTAGTTCACCCAATAACATCTATGTCCTGGAGAACCGAGAATAATGCAATTTTAGCGATTGCAATCGCATGGGCGGTTATATTTGCGTTATCCACGCCAGCTCTTGTTATTCACGGCGAGGTAAGTCAACAACAATTCATTTAATAGAAAACGAGCTGATGGATATTATTCAAACGTAATATATATATTCAATAAATATTGATAATATTCTATTTGTCTTTATCTCTCTTCCTCTCTCTCTCTATTTTGCTATTGCTTTAAAATTCTCTATAATAGCTACTTTTATTCATTTTATTTTGTTTATATTATACGTATTATTTTTATACACCTTTTATGTTAGTTTCTTTTTATTCTTTTTTGTTCTCTTTTTTTTTTGGTTTTATTACGTTCATATTATACGTATTATTTTTTTATTGGTTGGGGCCAATTTTTAATTTGTTGACCAAATACACTACGGTTAAAAATCGATTTATCGTATTTACGGAAAAAAGAAATAAATAAATAATTTGAGTCTTTTTACTGTTTACCTATGTCAGTCGTATATATATATTTGAGTTATACGACTGGTAGATCGGTGATTTTGTGAGATCGAAGATAAATAAACAAACATTTGAGAAAAATGTTAGACACGTTTTCTATGACAATTGATTAAAAATGATATACGATGATATATTATCGGACAGAAAGCAAACTAAATATTTTTACACATTACATTGATAGATATTGTTCTTATTGTATAAGTATTTACATTCCTTATTGATTATTTTATTATAAGTGTTGTTTTTTTTTCTATATTATATAAGAATAAATCCAAATATTTTAATTGGTATGTGTTAACATTCTCCAATTTCGGTCTTTTACGTTAACATATATATATTTGTATATAATTAATAATATGTTAATAAGTATTTATATGTAAATATATTCGATGAAACAATCGATTAAAATTAGCTTGCAAAATATAATGGGGAATATTGAACATTTGTTTTTTTTTGCTTTTTTTTTTTAAATTTATAGCCCTTTTACTTTAACAAAAGTTGCACCCTTATGTATGTAGATTCACTTTGTGTTTCAGGATATGGAAGACTGGTCGTCGGAAAATCTGACGGCCTGTCGGATCTTACCGCAATATGATTGGTCATTTTTCCAATTATCCTTCTTCTTAACGAGTTATTTGCTGCCATTGACGCTGATATGCGTCTTTTACGTTTGCATGCTTGTCAGATTATGGCGTGGGGCACGTGTTAGTGCCGAAAGTCGACGAGGTAG
The DNA here is from genome assembly GCF_001313835.1 of Polistes canadensis. Lineage (NCBI taxonomy): Eukaryota > Metazoa > Arthropoda > Insecta > Hymenoptera > Vespidae > Polistes > Polistes canadensis. The sequence goes on from NW_014569828.1 coordinate 73,463, forward strand.
AAGACGAGTAACACGATTGGTCCTCGTAGTTGTTGGAGTTTTTGCTATATGTTGGTGTCCTATTCAGGTAAATTAAATTTCCTCATTTTCCTCAAATTTAAATAAATAATTATAATATTATACTATATAATTAAAATTAAAAAAAGATAAAAAATATTTGATACGTTGTATCGTAGATCGAATTAAATAGGAAATATATCGATTCGTATGTATTTTCATGTGATTAATAATTATTTTAATAATAAATTTATTAAAAGAGTAAATTTAGAAGTAAAATGAAAAATATAATGCGCGCAAGTGTGTAGTACGATACATTAATTTTATTTCTTCTAAAATATCATCGGATTACTCGAATTATACGATTAATTCTTATTCGATCTGTGTATAAAAAAAAAAGAAAACAAAAAACAAAACAAAATGTACGAATAAAGAATAAATAATATTAACGCAAAATATGATTGTGTTAATTTGTTTACAGGTGATATTGGTTACGAAATCTTTTGATGCGTATCCATTGAGGTCGGTGACGATTATAATCCAAATAGTGAGTCACATTTTGGCTTATACCAATAGCTGCGTCAACCCCATCCTTTACGCTTTTTTGAGCGACAATTTCCGGAAAGCCTTTCGGAAGATAATCTATTGCAGATCACGACAAGATCAACAAAGATCCGGTCCACCTACGAAAACTACCAGAGCCGCAAGCACCGGTGACATCCTTTGAGTAAGTCAATAAATTCATTCATCAAATAAATTGGCAAATATATATTGAGAATTAAATTTAGAAAATTAAAAGGTTAGTTAATATTGCATTCGGAAATTAATTTATAATAATAATAATTCTATAATTATAATTATATTATAATAATATAATTATTTATAATATAATTATAATAAATTAATTTGTAAAATAAAATTCTTGATAATATTAAACAACTTATCGATAGTACCGTGAGCTATCAAATGACTACTTTACACAACAACAACAAAATATATATATAGAACGAGATTTTAATTCAATTGGATAACGTACAATATATTTTTTTTTTACTTACAAATGAATAATATACATTTGTAGCATTTTTATCACATTCTTAAAAAAATTACACGATTCTTACTAATCACCGGACGCGGTCATTTGACATTACGTGGTATGATTTTAGTATTAAACAACTATATTCATAAAATATAACAATTAATCGTCCTTATTAAAATATACTTGATAAAGTTTGAGATTTAAAAGCAGCAACGAATAAAATAATTTAACATTTGTATCATCTCGATAAAATAATATTTCATTAAATACACTCGCGCAATTCGAGCGAATATCTTTCAGAATTAAAAAAAAAGGAATACGTTTTCTTTCTTTTTTATTCTTTTTTCTCCACCACTGATAAATATATTTTTCGTCTTGGCTACACTGTACTCTTCTTGGCGACTTCTTTTTTTTTTTTTTTTTATCTTTTCCGTATTCGCAGTAGGCGTAGTCGAGTACTCGACTTTCAAGTTCGAAATGTGAGCCTATCCAAAGAAGGGCGTGTAAGTGCGAGAGAGATGGAACATTTTTTAAAGAGGGTAGGCCAGGGTGAAAGGGTACTACTAGTAAAAAAAAAAAAAAAATAAAAGCTAGATTGCACTGGCCTGTTCTAAATTACGCTTCTCGTTTCATCGCTAGTGCAATTTCCTGCATTTTTCGTGCTATCGAGCCAACTAGGGGGAGAGAGATCCCACCCTTCCCTCACTTTAAAACCCCCTAACCCCATCAGTCAGTCGGTAGATTTTTTCCTTACGATTAAAGAATGAGTTTGATAATAGTGAATGAGAAAGCTTGGAAGCACTGTCACGAATGCAATCTCTTAAACTTTTTACCCCGTTCTATCATCGATTTTCATTCGAATCTTCTTGACGCGATAAGAAGGAAATGAAATATTGGTTTTCATTTTATAGTAGGGGGAGATGGGTGGGGATGGGTGGAAGGAAAAAACTATTTCCTCGAAAATCACATACGGTTGTTTTAAACGCTTTCAACAAACGAATGTACGAGATAATCCTATTTTTTTTTTCTCTTTTTTTTTGTATTTTCGGACTATTTCTTTTCCCCTTTTTTTTCTTCTCATTCGTTTAAATAAATTTTTGTGGACAACGATAAATACTTTTTCGTTTGAATACTTATATCCTCTGATAGAATTCAATTAAATTTATTTTAATGTTCGAATCGTTGAAGGATTTTTGGGATAAATTTTCGTAACAATTTGGTTAAATCATCAAATATGAATGGAAAATTTGTTTTATTAATTGTATCGAAAGTTTAGTATTTTTTAATTTAGCAATCATATACGCATTTGTATCAGTTTCGTATGTAAATATTTAATAGTAGTAGTAGTAGTAAAATAAAGGAAATAAATTCTATTTCTCGCTGACGTTTTCCACTTATGAAGAATAAGAGGAATAAGAAACATAAGAAGAAGAACTTATTCAGGCGTGCATATCGTCTGTTCGAGAAAGCTAGTCAATGGTATGAGAGAAAGAGAAATCCGCATGAGACAGTTTCGTTTAAAGATTATCGATTTTCTTGTCACGCATGAAGGAACGATAATAATACAAGTTACTCACTTACGTATACTTATGTATTGTATATTATGTACTTACGTATTATACTGTCAATTCTTCTTATTTTAAATTTCGGAAACTATATAAAAATACCTAAAAACGTCAAGTTAAAGTTAAAATTGCCTAGATATTCTAATATTTCAAAAATGATGAAGAACTAACGTGCGCACCACATTTTTTTGATAAATTTCATTCTTTAACACGTACAACACGAATGAGATCATTTAACTCTTGTGATCCATAAAAATAAATTAATTATTTTTCCTCCAATAATTTTCACTCCTTAAGCTTTTATCACAAATTTCTGTCTTCTATAAATTATATATAATATTTTGTAATAAAATGCATCGAGATAAATAAGTTTAGAAAAAAAAATTAGATAAAAAGAGGTAACATACATATCGTTAATATAAATCTATATATATATATAAGATAAATATAAAAATTCATAAAAAACATTAACGAAGAGGAAAAAAGTTAAATCAAAACGTTGCATTAGAGAATCCAAAGATATAATAATAATAATTATTATAATAATACTTGAACGAGAACTCAACTGTAAGCTAGGATAGCGATGTACCGAAGTTTCGAATTTCTCTGACGTAATATTGAACACTACTGGCAGAAAGAAGAAGAATAAGAAGAAGAAGAAGAAGAAGACAGAGAAAAAGTATTATATATATATATTAGACGAAGAAGAAAAACTTTCAGTGATTTACGAGAAGCGGAAGGGCAGAAACTGGAAAACAAGGGCCAAGCAAGCTCCTGTCGTAAAGCTTTTCTTTCAAACGGAAGAAGAAAGAGGGAAGGAGGGTGAGTTGTTGCTCGTGCTGAAAGATATGCAAAGGGAATAAATGCCGGAGACAAATGGACACTAGGGCTCCAAAAAGGGCGACTATCGTAAACGACTACGTGTTCGTGTGTGTGTTTTACATTCTTCTTTGTACGTAAAGTTAATCTATCTCTAAACTTGCAACCTAAGAAAACTATATATATATATATATATTTCCCTCCTCCCCCCACGCAAAAACGTTATTTTATTCTAACCTCGGTAAACAAAACGTAACGACCATTTATTTTTTTTGCATTTTTTTTCGTAGAATCGAACAAATTGCTCGCAACGATGTTAGATTTTTTTTATTTTTGGTCATACGTCTTTTGTTACCGTCTTATTTCTTTTCTTTTTCTTTCTTTTTTTTTTTCTTACCCGAAATTCTATATAATTATTTGACAAAACTTTTGTGGCGTATTCATGAATAATTACTTACGTTATATTACGTTTATTATATATATTATTTTCAAAGAAAAATATATTGGATATAATTTATATATAACGCGATATATTATTATGAATTATTTTAAATATATATATATCATTATTATACTTTTTTTTATTTATAATATCGTTATTCTCAGAAACGTTTATTATATTAGCATTCCGTATTCTTACGTTAAATAAATTGTGTTTCGTTAACTTTTATTCTTTAACGTTTAAAATATATTGACTTCCTCCCCTCCCCGTCCTTCTTCACCATGATTATTATAAAAGTTTTGATATTATTTCTGTCATCGGGGGAGAAAAAAAATTCTTGTCACAAATATTACATGATGTCTGTTAAATAGATATTTTTAGTAAAGATAAAGTAGTAGAAAAAGAAGAAGCAGAAGATAAAGTCTCGCAAAGGGATTTCTAAGAAATTTGCATTAACGCAGTTCAGTGAATTCGTTCTTGTGCAGTAACTCAGAAAGAATCTATCATGATCTACATATCTTCGTATTCATCGGAAACAACCAAGTCACGTTCATAGTACTACTTCAATGTTTTCTTACATTGGTAAGAAATGAAGAAAATACACGAGTTGATATATAATAAAATCAAGCTCAACATTTGAAATTCTATCGAATGATTAGGATTTTTATCTATTTCACGAAAATCAAATTTTGTCCAGGAAAAATTCAATTTTTAAAAATGAAATCAATAATTTCCTACGTAAAACGAAGAATTTAGATAATGCTTTATACAAATAGCAAAATAATAATCTGAAAAACTCGGTCAACCAACAAAAGGGACATTGTTTCGTTATTCCGACTAGAGAGAGAAAAAAAATCAAACTGTAATAGCAATGGTACGGGGAGAAGGAGAGGGTGGTGGTATGGCACATTATTCAACACCTTGGCACAATAGAAATTATTTCTTTTACTTTTATATATATTTTTCTTTTTCTTTTTTCCACTTGTTCAACGAGAACGTTATATTTTTTCAACTATATATATATATATGTATATTCTTCCTCTTTTATTTTCTTTTTCTTTTTCTGCTTCATTTTTAGCTATCCAACTTTTTTCATACTTCTCTCTAACCCTAACACAGGTACAATCTTTATCGTATAAGTTTAAACGATAATCCAGCGAGTTTTATTTTTAAAGTAAATCACACAAAACACACACACACGCACACACATTTTTATTTTCTAACACAAGTTTGAGAAAAAGAAAGAAGGGGGGGGAGGAAAAGGAGGAGGAGGAGGAGGAGGAAGAAAGAAATCCAATCATTCTTACAGGTTTTGTTAAATGTACTTTTAAGTCAGGAGACGAGAAAGAATCGAAAAAGATAGAAAAGAAAAAATAATAGTTGTTTCTATCCTAAAAAGAAATAAGAAAAAAGGACGTTGCTTGAAGATATATTTCTACTTTTAGATAGAAACTCTCTCTCTCTCTCTTTCTCCTTTTTATTTCTTTGTTATTTTGATCTTTTTATCTTTTTTAAGAGTTTGCTTATTCTCTCAATTGTCGCAAAACACGGGCCAACGATTTGTATTCGTTTCTGACCGACACTGAGGTGAGATTTTTTATTGTTGTTGTCTGACTACCTCTATATTTTTTGGTTTGTCTTTTCTTTTTATTCTTCTCGTTTGTGCCAGAAGACATTTTTCCACCCCTTCAATGGAGGGGCTGCGCTGCTTTCTTTTCGGTCATGACCGTTCGTTCGATTTTTCTTCTTTTTATTTTCTTACGAAGTATCAAGAAACTATGATCAACTAACCAAGAATTTAATATATATTATAACTAATAAGAATTATATATATATAATATTGAAATTTATTTTCAGTCACAGTACATTGATAAAGTATATTTGACCAAATTAATAATAATAAATCCGTCGAATATTTTATTATCATGATTAATCATATTTCATATTTTCTTAACACGCACACATTATTTCGATCTTTGTACAAATCAGTTATTAAAACGAATAAAAAAATACGATTATACGTTCAATAATATAGATTATTTTGTTCAGATTTGTAATAATAAATGAATATAAGTGTTAGAAAGGTATTATTATAAATATCAAATTTGAAATCTGTCTGCAAAATTCAATTAACTAATATTGAACGATACAATATTTAACATTTATAAATATTTGATGACATGTTCTTAAACGTTCTCTTGAAAATTTCATGGAAAAGAATAAGAAATAAGTATTGTCTCGGTATTTTCTAGAACGATATTATTTAACGATACGAAATTAATAATAAAATAGAACGGTCGTAACTTTCCTTCTTACTTTCGAAGGAAGCTTTACTTTGCCATTCGATAGGAGAATGAAAAAGAGAAAGAGTGAAAGAATGAGAGAAAAAGAAAGAGAGTGAAACGAATTATTCAATCTCGAAATAGTAATTTGGTATTCGCCAACTTTTCAAATCTAATTTCATAACCATTGAAATATTGAGAGTAAGAAAAAAAGAGAGAACATTCTTAAAATATGTTCACTGTCTCTTTCTCTTTCTTTTTCTTTTTTTTATGTCTTTTAGCATTCAAGATGCAAATGAATCTAATTAACACGAAATTTTTTATCCTTCAAAGAACTTCTTCTGACATAATGTTCCCGTACGTTGACCTAATTGACAGAATTTTGTTTAATTTTGTATTCTTTGACAGAATTATTAACAGAATTTTGTTTAATTTTGTATTCTTATCAAGTTCTTCGAATAATAATGATGAAATTTTTGTAAACTTTGAAACTATGGAAGATATATAGGGTGTTCTAAGCAAAAAGTTAACATTTAACTTATTAATATTTCGCATATATTTCTACTTTGAACGGGATGTTTTTTTTTTTTTTTAAATATATATCAATATAAAATGAAATCGTAGTCAATTAAATGGAGAACAAAATATTTTCTATTATTTCGAAACGAATAATGAAAATAGTTCGAATAATCTAATTTTAGAGTTTAAACGAAATTCTACGAAAAGTTATTAGAAAATTCCTTTGAGAAATATTTCAACGATTTCAATGAAAAAGTATATCTTCCTAAGGAAATAGCTTATGTGCAAGAAGAACAAATCCCGTCTAGATAAAATTTGAATTGTCGAAAATCATTAATCATCATCCTATATGAAATGTTCTATCAGATTATTGAAGATAATTCTTTATATACTCGTCGTTCTCGTATCCTTCAACAATTTTTTCCAACGATCGATGATGCGTGCAGAAAAAAAGAAACTATGAAATGGTTAATACATTTTCTTTTCTTTTCTTTTATTTTTTTTTTTTTTTATCGTAGAAACAATAATGAATATTCTATCTATATATCGAAAGGAGAACGTTCTTTTGAATAACTATAGAAAAGTTTCTTTTTACATAAAATATATATATATACATTTATTTATGACTCGTTCTCGAATGAATATAAAAAAATTTATCGTCTTTTCATCCCTCCTATTTCCTCCGTTCGCAATCAAAGAAAAAAGAGAAAAACGATCACGTCGATTGAGAAATTCAACAATAAAAATGGGCGCAAAAGATAAAAGGGGAAAAAAGCCTTTTGAAACATTATTCAAGAGAAATAACTATTGTAAGGTTAATACCAGTGATTCGAATGTTTAATTAATCAAAGTTTTGAAATATTTCTACTCGTTTAACGAATTCGAAATTATCGATTGATATTTTCAAATTGGAGAAAAAAAGAAAACAAAAAAAGCAACAAAACAAAATAACCATTTATTTTAACAATATCTAATCCAATTTTTTTATTAACACATCCCCACCACCATTATCACTACACCTATCTTATCCTATTCTATATTTTTCGTTAAAACATTTTTTTTTATTGAAAATCAAATTCCGTATATATATATTCGTACGTGACATTTGTCCTTTTTACGTTATCGAATTTTATTATTATTTTCTCTTTTTGCGCATAGGCATATGTTGTGTTACCTCTGTAAATAATAATTGTAACGATATATATATATATTTCACAACACACGTGTGTGTATACATTTTCGTTCAAACTAAAGTAAATAATATTTACCTATATGGGTATATACGTGTGTAAGGGAAAAATTCACGCACGCGTAAATAACGTTTTCAATATATATATATATATATATATATAATGCATTCGTAGTATGTACACATAATATCGCACATATACGTATACGAGAAAGTTGGGAAGCTTATAATAAATAAGGGTTGCAACGAGACGGTATTGAAAACTAAACTGAAAATATGAAAAAAAAAAAAAAAGAAACAAACAAACAAACATACCCTTTGACAAAAAAGGGAGGATAATAAATATCGATAGTGATCGATAAACAACGTTATTCACCGTTCTACTTTTTACAGGGCGAAGGGATGGGGGTAGGACGGGTCAACATTTTTCCTCAGATAATTAATCTCTTACGAGAAAGACGGGGGGGGGGAGATGAGAGAAAAAAATCTGTTTGTTTCTTTCGAGGTTGGTTTTTTTTACGAAAGAAAAAGAAAAAAAACATAAAACAAAAAAAAAAGAAAAAAGAAGAAGATGATGATGATGCGAAAGAGTACAAAATCGTTGTTTTGTATAAATCGTTTTTGATCGATTATTCTACTCGAGTTCGTGGAAAATGATCGGGGAAGAAGAAGAAGAAAGAGGAGGAGGAGGAGGTGGAGGAGGAGGGATTGTCGGTTGTAATGAAAAAGGTAGAAAGAGAAAAGGATACACATCGTCTGTAACGAGAAATCACGATAAAAAAAAAAAAAAGACGTCGATGAGAGAATAAAAAAAGATAGAAAAAGAGAGAGAGAGAGAAAGAGAGAGAGAAAGGAATAGGGGGGGGGGAATATAAAAGAGAAAAGTAGTCGTGATGGCTATGATAAAGGGAATAGAAGAAGAGAAAAGAGAGGAAGGGGGTGAGGGAGGAAGGGAACTGCAAGCAGCTTTTCAGAAACAGCTTTGTCGCCCTAATTACTCTCGAAAGTTGCATCCCACAACCAACCCCACGTCGTCCCTTAAAGTCCACAAGCTTTGCACTGAATTCATTTTTCCATTCTTCTCTTTTCTCTTCTCTTCTCTTCTCTTCTCTACTATTCTATTTCTTCTTCTGCTTCTTCTGCTTCTTCTTCTTTCTATTTTTATTTTTTTTTTATTATTATTATTTCTTTATATTTTTTTTTTCTTCCTCTTTTTCTTCTTCTTTTTCTTTCTCTCATGTCGTTGTACATTTTAAATTGCCCTTTTTACCCAGCAACTCTTACATTTTTCTATTTCTCTCTCTCTCTCTCTCTCTCTCGAACGTTTTTTCTTTATTCTTTTCACCTTAACTCCATTATATTTTTTCTTTTTATTATTTTATTTTCTTTTTCTCTTTCTGTTTCTTTTCGACCCTTGTCTTTTTTTTCCCTCCCCTATCCTTCTAATTTTATTTTCCTTTTTTCACTCATTTTTGTTTCCCCTTTAGTCGGTTACTATTACCGCATAGGAGAATCATAACAATTACCCTGTTGAATATATTTACTCCCACTACTACTATTAATACCCCCCTTGTGCTGCCAAATTGACCGTCCCCCAGTTTTATCTTTTTGACGAATCGATAGTTTGCCTCGAAGATAATAAATATTTTCCTTCCCCATTTTGTTTGTTGTTTATCTTTCATTTCTCCCTTATTTTTTGGGTTCATTAATAGCACGAGTCACGTATATGGGTGTGTGTGTGTGCGTGTGCGTGTGTTTATACGTTAACATTGTGGATTTTAAGATGTGTTATAAGCCTTGGGGTTTACAAGGTTTATGTATGTTTTCAGAACATTATACAGGTATCATTATCTTTTTTTTTTTTCTTTCCCCTTATAGTTCCTCTCTGTTATCAATCTTTTTTTCTTCCCCGTCTACTCCCCTCCCCCCCTCCCATGCCGTTACTTTCCTCTTCTCTCTTTTATTTTCGTATTTTCTTTCTTTCCTTCTTTCTTTTTTTCTTTCTTTTTTTTAGATTAACATTGTTTTCCCGTAGGGGTTGTTCCTTGTTTCAATAGCTCTTCGAAAAATAGATCCAATTTCAAGGATTCATTAATTTCTGAAAAATGACTATTACTATCGACAATGTCAATTAGCGTTATTTCAAAAAAAAAAAGAAAAAAAAAACGAAAAAATAAAAGTGAAAATTAATGTATAACGCTTTTGTAAAATATTATATTAATCTTATGTGATGAACGTTCGAACGATGGGAATATTACGAGAGAGAGAGAGAGAGAGAGAGAGAGAGAGAGAAAGAAAAAAAGGGCAAAGGAAATATCAAAATTTTTATCTCAATTAAAATATAATATTTGATTTAAATATTATTTTTTCTTCTTTTTTTTTTGTGTGTGGATCAATATCATTGTCGTAATGAAAGGAAATAGAGGAAAAAAGAACAAAGTTATACGAACGATTGTAAAATTTAACGCGCGAACAAACGGAATACAATATTTAATATTGTTATTATTATTATTATTATTATTATTATTACTATTATATTGCCATTAAAGAAGTTACGTCTAATTTCTCTGTCAAAATGTTTTTTCAACGGGAGATTATTTATTACATTTAAATTTTCTCTTTCGTTTGCAATCAACAGGAAGACTCAATTTGTAACCGGGTAACACAGAGTAACCTGGAAAACGTATTGGCTTACGTTGCACCATATTATACGTACGTGTTATATTATCGTGTAACATGTAATACGATGAAATGGTGAAAACAATGGGAACGTGTAGAAATTGTTATCAATTAATTCTGTGTCTGACATCCAGGTGACATCGATTCTGCACCTGAAAAATATAAAATTCTATTTTATATATTGTAAAAAAAAAAATTAAAACACAAAAAAAGAAATATATATATATTTTTCTTTTTCTATAAATTTGTATTTCATGACAAATTAAAATAACAATGTTAATATTTTGTTGTTTACTAATCATTTAATTCCTAACTCGAAACAATAGAAAAATTTTTCGCTTACGTTAGATAACGTTTATTATACTAGGGAAACTTTTTCTAAAAAAGAAAAAACAAAAAATTCTACGACGAACGTCGTTTGATTTTATTATTAAAAGCGAGATATGTAATGCTTGGTAAGGGTAAAAATGTTCAGTCGTATTTTTATATAACGTGGTATAATAACGATAACCATTTACATATAACAAGTAGATAATAATATTCCTGTAGTATTTCTTTTGAAATACAGCTATCATTTTATCCATATCACAATGAAAAACATATCTATTCTTTGATCATAATGACACAGCAACATCATCATTTTCTAGATTTCTGTTTTTTATTATGATTGAATCGTTAACGTATGTGTAATATCTATCTACATATGAACATATTTTCTACGATTCGATCAATTTGATATCATAATTCTGGAGACAGAAAAAAAAAAAAAAGATATAAAGAAGACAATAAAAATTCATATATTTATGACTCTTATATTCATTTTCTTTTACTTTCTTTTTTCTTATCATACATTATGCTTTATATCACGTCGATGTATATGCATGGTAAGTAATAAAGTCGTATATATGTATATTTTTCTATATTAATTCTTTCCCGATAAAATTTCTACTCTCTCGCAGCCATTAAAGTAAAGGTAACACCAGTCTCTTTGATGATTTTTACCAGAATTCTTAAAACAAAAACTTTGCATATATAATTTATACATAATAGATTTTTTTCTTTTTTCTTCAAATTTATTCATCAATTTTAAAATCAAATCAAATCATTTTTAATCGTGTTACACGGAATATGTACGTAAATTTAAATCAAAAAATATTTAATCCTTTTTTTATGTTTGAATGTGTTATTACACTAATCGTTGAATAATAAAAAAATATATATCCACATAATAAATGATATTCGATAGAAAAGTTTTAACAAATTATATTGTACATATGCTACAAATTTTTCAAAATATTACGATTAAACACGAACTCGTGATACTACTTTTACTTTTGATCTGATATATATTTTTCTCACCAGTATCTTACCTTATTACGTAGACAAGAAAAGGGACGGGTGTGTATGTGTATGTGTGCGTGTGTGTTATTATAGTTGTAAACTTTAGGCACGTTTTTGACTTATCTTTCGAAAACTAGGTTAGGTGGGATGCAAAAGGGCAAATGGTGAGGTACGATTTATCATTGAACATGAAATAAGACACGTTGTTGAAGGGACTTTCAGATGAGAAGATTATTCTTGGATAAGTAGGCGTGAGTATCGTCGTGCGATTAAAGTGACAAAGAAGAAGAAGAAGAAGAAGAAGAAGAAGAAGAAGAAGAAGAAAAAGGAAGTGAAAGAGACAGACACGAGGGGATAAAGAAGAGGGGGGAAAAGGGGGAAGAAACAAGCATTCCAAAGACAAGGGAGAGTTAAGTTAAGCATAAGAAAGAGGACAACGAGGAATCCGGTGATATCTGAAAGCCTACTTTTGATTCTTTCGCGAAAATAAGGGCGGCCTCGAAGTTTCGTGAATGACGAGAACCTAAGAGAGAAGACTAGAAAAAAAATAAGAATTGCTCTAATGAAGAATACTTCCTAAGTGTGCAAGTAAGAGAAAAAGAAAAAGAAGAAGAAAGAAAGAAAGAAAGGAAAAAAAAAGAGAATGACTGACTGACTTCTTTAAGATCATAGTGATCTCTTAAACAATAAGTCGATATAATATGCATCGTTGCGTTACGAAATGCATTTTAGTATTTGCAAAAACGTGCTGATGACCCACTCGTCACTATTGGAGAAAATTAATTAGATCTAAAGTATTTAATCGCGTTAATAATAATATATTCATATAATTAATTTTATTTTGTAAGTATTTTATATATCATTGCCCATTGTTATCAATCGCGAGAATCTAACTATTATCGTCGAGGTCTAATTTTTAGATTTCGTGATTTCTTTTTGTTTTATTTTTTTCTTTTTCATTACAATTAACTTGATTAATAATATACATTATACCATCTATCGTATATATTTTTTAAATTTATTTCAATTTCATTTCACATTTTTTATGTGTGAAACCGATATTTATATATTTTTATTTATATTATTACTCAATTATTTATACATTTTTTTATATATTATTTTTATAAAGTATACGAGACGTGTAAGGATCTAAAGAGTTTCACGATTTAATTTAACTATACAATACAACGGGTTAAAATATATATATATATATAAGCAGGAACTTATAAAACAAAAACAAAATGATTAGAATTATTTTCGATTTCGTTTGATCGAGTAATTTCAGTCAAGATGAACAACTTTCGTTGAAAGGTTTAACGATTTTGTCGATGCGAGAGACAGAAAGTCTATATCCTATCTATCCTTCTTTGCCCCCTCTCCCCGTCACCCATGCCGTTTCCTCTCTTCACCCTTCTCGTTTTGATCTTTCCTTGAAAAGTTAACGTAGTAGAAAAGAGAGTCGTGCTGCGTGATGATTGAAATAAATAGATAGCACGCTGTGCAATTTCCCCATCTTTTGGTTATTTCTGCTTCCCTACGGAGACCAATTTCAATATAGTGGTCTATTTATAAAAGTCAAAAAAAAAATAAATATATAGGGACTATTTTACGTTGTCACCGTAAAGCATGATTTATATTTGCTCGAATTCTCGTTCGACCTCGAATTATTATTATTATTTTCGGATCGTACGATCATTAATTCCCATTCGCGGAAGTAGAGGGGTTCTCGTCGTTCTTCTTGATCAAATTAACAGTATTTATTTGAAAATAAAGAAAAAGTGATAAATAATTTGATATATATTCGGGAGATTGATAACATACGAAATTTATTTTAATTCATTCGGAGTAACGAGAATTCGAAATTAATAAAACATATCCGTTTAAGCAATCTTCATACATGGATGGAAACAAACAAAAAATTAAAAAAAGAAGAAAAAAATTATAATACGTTTTTAGAGACATTTTCATTAATTAATATGATATTATACAAAGTGAAGAATTTTTTTTAGTTTTTTTCCTTTCGTAATATACTTCGTGAAATTATAATAGTATTAAATGTGTTTTTCCTCGATATTATTTTAAATGTTGGGGGAAAAAAAGAACCAACTAGGGAAAACGAACAATATTTTTTTCTTCTCTTTCAATAATCGACGATAATAATTTAAGGAAAATATTTCTCGACATTATTATTAGATATTTTTTCCTTAAACGTTATTTTAAATGCAGAAACAAAAATTAGGCGAAGGAATTTAGTTTTATAACGATATCGATCAGTTACAAGTTTCGAGAAAGCGTTCAATGTATTCTCATCGAATGTTCCTATATTTTTGGATGAGAAACATGCACACACACATATACGCACACATACAGAAAAGTACACCATTCGGGTCGTCGTCACAAACTGTGCCAACTTACGTAACAACATTTTCATTCGGCAATAAAATTCTGATCTAATGTTGTGTCAGTGTGTAGTAAGACGATACGACGAATTTGGCATCTTGACAAAGAATTTAAATGACGATATGGTCTAGAACGATTTTCATGGGGAAAGAGGGTAGGGAAGGGGAAGGCAGGGATGGGGAGGGGGGAGGGGAAACACAGACCAAATTTTTGATCTATACTCGAATTAGATTATTAAAATGATAATTTAATCGTTCGTGAAAAATACGAAATACGAAAAAGAACTAAAAGAATATGATACAAAAATACAAAAACAATGAAAAGAAGGAAGAAAAAATTTCCTCGAGTTATCTTTTTCGCACGATCTTTCAAAAAGTAACGAAAAAAGTTGGAAGGAAAGAGCTTAGACTAGTCAGTTAGGTTAGCTAGCTAGCTAGGTAGGTAGCCTTTTTCATACTTTGATAATTTTTGAAAGCAGCAAAAACGTCGAAGAAGAAGCTCGGTTTATTATCTTTTCTGTTCTCTGTGCATCGAGTTTGTCGAGTGATGTACCGTAACTTTGATAAACACGATAACACTGTAATTCCTATCAATAGACGACTCTTAAGTAACAAAGATTACTCAACGTCTTATTGATTATTATCATCCTCTTTTCGATAATCAAAAGGTTTAGATCGTAAATTTAAAAGATATATAATTTATTCTCTTTGTCTCTTTCTCTCTCTCTTTTTCTCAAATTGTTTCACTTTTGCAAAATTATGTAACTATAATACTAGCAAGAAGAAGAAAAAACATGTCTACCATATAATGTAAGCAAATGTATAAATTAAATGTAAATTAAATGAGAATTATAATAATTTTCTCGTATGCGATTAAACTAACCATATTATCCATTTATAATAATACACACATACAAAAGTATATATTTTACGTTGTTTTTATAATAACGATTATTCGAGATAAAAAGAAATTTTGGTTTTGTTTTTGATTTTTAAAAAATCTATAAATAAAATCTATTATCTATATATAAATGTACATCTACATATAAAATCTATAAGTAAAATCTATTCACTTTTAGTATAAAAAATATTTGCCGAAACTTTACAAAGAAATGGCAAAGTAGGAAAAATTTGCAGCATGGCATTCTTTGCCATTTTATGAATCTTTGCAAATTGACTTATACCTCGAAAAGGTACTCTACGCGTAGCTAAAAGTGTGCACTTCAATTTAATATAAAAATCATCAGAATTCGCTAGCTCTAAGTATAAAAAATATTTGCCGAAACTTTTCAAAGAAATTGCAAAGATGCACAATTTACAGTATTGCATTCTCTGACATTTTATGAACTTTACATGCTAAATTTATATCTCGATATGGTGTTTTACGCGTAAACAAAAGAGTGTACTTTATTTTAATATAAGTTTCATTAAAATCTATTCACTTTTAGTAGAAAAAATATTTACCAAAACTTTTCAAGGAATGTAGAGGAATTACTAGCAATGACTGATCTCCGGCTTCAACGGTAACATATATATATATTATTATACTTAAAAATAAGCAACGTTGAATGAACAAAGACAAATACAAGTTTCGTTACGAATACGAAACTATTATGCATAACCAGTTTATTCGGTTTAGTAATTAATGGGAACGTTAACAAGGACCAAAATGGATTTGGTTTAATTCGACGTAAGCCGAACATCTATTCCCAGCGTATGCGAGTTAGAGTTTTATTAATCTGATGATAGTCTGCTGACCCAGTCCGCCATATATCTACCTTGCATTCTCGAAATTCGATTAAGTACGTATAATCCAGCTTCGTGAAGATTATCGAATTAATTGGATCCCAGTGACATTGTTTCATCGTCGCATGATTAAACGTATGAGAAACTTTTCGTGTTTCCATTCTTGTTTATTCATTTTTCTTTTTTTTTTCTTTTTTCTTTTTTCTTTTTTTTAATGAGAAAATTCTTGAGAATCGATACCACCATAAATCGGGTGATAAGTGTTGGTAGTGGTTGGTTGGTAAATATACGATGGTGTTTGTTCTATAAGAAACTTTATAAATCACTTTAACTGTTTTAACACAAGCATAAGGAAGTTTCTTTTAAAAATGTTTTTATTAAAATGACATTTTGTTTTTTTTTTTTTTTTTCGTTCCTTGTTCTTTCCTTACACCTGAGAAAGGGGATTCGAATATTACAAGAGAATAATTTTGATATTATTTGTAGTATATTGATCAACTGGGGAAAAGTTCTTTTTTTTTTTAACATTACGAACTTTTTCATTTACATACTTGTATCTTTTCTTAACAATGGCTTTCACGGTTCCACGATACTACTTTTGATAACTTTCTTTCTCTCTCTCTCTCTCTCTCTTTCCCTATTTTTCTGCTTTTATCTTCTTCCTTTTCTTTTCTTTAGCGTCTTGATACAAAATTTTGTTATCTTGCAAGGAGTAAGATTACATACAATTCACACATAGTTTGTATACTCTCGTATACATATATTATATACGTACATATGTATATATATATATACTCTATTTTCTTTATTCTTTTCGACGTGGATAGTACCTCGTACGTGAAAAACACTGCTGAATGTTCTACTTTAACCAAAAGATAAAAAAAAGAAAAAAAAGAAGAGAGAAATCTCGAAGGGTAACTTGATTTTTTAGCTTCTTGTCGTATCAGCAAATGTTTTGGAAGTTTGGATTACTCTATTAACTTACCTAGTTTCAGTGATTTTCGCTTTATCGTGAGAAAACGTTTTGATAACGTAGTTTAGGTTTTGTACAATATTCACATTAAATAAAAACGATGATAAACATTATTTTGTTATCACTGAATGATACACAAATTTTTTAACAAATTAATATTAATCTTTGTAAAAAGAATATTAAATAAGAATATTCGTGATTATTTAATTTTGAACTTTTCATGATAAACTTTGATATTTTTTATCACAAGATCGTTCTTATTTCGTTAATGATATTCACTTTTTCCTACGATCTATTTGAAATAAAGTGAAGTAACAAAAAACAAAAAAGAAAGCATAGATAGGACTTTTGAATTTATTATCATCGTTTCATCCACGTTAACGAAACTCTCGTGAACGAGCAGCTAGCTAGCTAGCTAGCTGGCAAGATCAAATACTTTCTTTTTCTTCTTTTTTATTTGCCTGAGATAAATTTGCGGTTAACGTGGTGACGTATTTAAATCAAACGACGTGGGATGGATCATAATGAAAAGAATTGAAAAAAACTTTGCTCTTTTTATTCCCCCTTCTATCTTTCTATCTTTACTTAAAAAGTAGACGAGAAAGTAAATGTTTTGATCTTACAAAATTAACATTTGTAATTTTATCTGCAATGTATTTTACACTTTATGTAATGTCGATAAGCAAACGAAAAAAAACTATTACCATTAATATAATGTATAATATTTAAAATAATCAAATATTTAATAGAATAAATATTAGTATTTCCTACACAATATATATATATATATATATATATATATAAATTACATAATAATAAATTAATATAAAGAATTTTATTTTAATGATATTGGTTAAATTAATTACGTGCTTCAAAATTCAAATATTTCATCAATAATATTCAATAATATATTTTTTTAATACTCGTATTTAAATTTTGAAATAAGTTTATTATATATGCATTGTAAAATGTCGATAACAGTTGTATGATTTCTGATGAACTATTGAACAAAACTATTGTAACTCGAAAACGTACGGTTGGCTTATTAGAGTACCTCATAGATGGTTGTATGCACCATTTCGTAAAAACAAAAACATGCATGCACGTTTCTACTAGTCATATTATATATACAAATACATGAATATATGCATAGAAGACGTTTTTATACGATCGTATGAAAATAACTATTAACGAGAATACTAGAAAAATTGCAACTATTAGATCGAACATGAGTTTAGAAAATTATTTCTAAAAATGATTACGCATATATACATGTACAATTTACCATATACATATATAACGATAATAAAGTATAAAATAAGAGAAAAAAAAAACAAATATTTATTTCCCATTATAATTACATAAGAGAACGTTTCTTTTGTACATTTAATTTGTGCATGGTCATTCGGGTAAACGTTCTCATTGGAAAATTGTCGTGTGACAACGATGTTAGAAATCAGCTGTTAAAACTTCCTGTTACGTTTCTTTTTCTTTTTCTTTCGTTGAGTATTTACCCCCGAAAGATGTTTCAAGTTTGGAAAACTTATTTACCGTTAGAGTACGTCATCAACGTGATCCACGAGAAAGAAGGAAACGGGAAATGGAAAAAGATAAAGAATGATAGAAAGAAAGAAAGAAAAGGGAAATAAACAGGAAGAAAGAAACGATAGAATGGAAAGTGAAAAGCAAATGGTAAGAGATAAAAACGACTGGAAGAAAGAGACAAAGAAATAAAGAGAAAGAGAAAGAGAGAGAGAGAGAAACTGGTAAATGCTGGCAATGTTTAAGAAAAGAATAAAACAGAGTAAACGAATTCGTAGTGGAAATTAACGTAAGAAGAGTTTCTTTGAGGATTCAGGATGGGTGGAAAGTTTGGGGGAGGTGGGTGGTTGATAGTCGAGACAAGTTGAACATTGGCTTCATTTTAACTAATGGAAAATTCTTGTCGTATATAATATCGTCGTGTGCTTGCAGTAATTGTCTCCTATCATTTGAATTACAAGGGATAAATTATAATATGATGTTCGTCATTAATTTCAAGGAGGTTTTAAAAGGGCCACAATTAATTTGTTTATCTTCGAATTAGACATATGTAATTTGAATAAAGAAAGAAAAATTAATTAATTCATTTATATTCATCAGAAATTTTTCTTATCCGATAAAAGGGGTCTTTGAACGGGATGTAATTTTCATGAAAAGAAAATTATTCCCTTTATTTTTTTTTTTTTTAAATCATATACGGTTAGACAGTTAAATCGGAAAGGAACGGAAAAATGTTCTGTCAGCTTATATAACAGGTAATTTTATTCCTTTAAAGTGAATTTTCTCCTACGAAAAATGATCCTTTACATAATTGATGGACTCTAGATATATATACTTTCAAAATTGTATTAAAAAAAAAAAAAATCAGAATTTCAAAGTTGGAAACCTTCTCTTATTTATGCAAAAACGTGCAAATTTTTTCGTCCTAGAATAAATGAATTTCTCAATTAGTTTGATATCTGATTATTTTCGAGGAAACATTTGTTGTATCGTTAAAACGGCAATTTTTAATATCATTATTTTTAATGAGCAATATACATTTAAATTCTTCATTTAATAATGAATCATTTTAATGAAATGATTATTATTGTAAACAAATGTAATTATTTCCAGCAATATGATAAATGCGAACATTTGATAAAAAGTAATAATAGAAAGATGGAAAATAAACTTTGCAAGTTATATTTGCAACGTTTCTAATTGATATTTCATATTTTCGATTTAAAAATCTTACTTTTTTAACAATTCGTAAGAATCCTCGTACCGATAGTCGACTTTTTGAAACTTTAGCTCAACTAACTCTAGATATTTTTTTTTTGTATTATTTAAAAATAATTTATTATATTTATTCAAAAGAAAATACATAAATAACGATCCCGGTTCTCAAGGTTTTACATTAAATCTGCGTACCATTTAATTTTTTTTTTTCTATTTATTTTTACGTTTTAATTAACGTAACATTTGATGGAATTAGAAATCAATATCGATCGAGATAAAATCTAGATAACTTTATCGGATAGATACTACACACACACACAATACGAGTACACATAAAACTGTAACGGAATTTTACGAACTCGATGAAAATCTATCAAAGGTGATAGCTAAAAGGGATAAAAGTAATCGTATATAGAGTAAGAATTGAATTTCTCTACATTTCTTTCTTTTTCTTCGATAACATTTTGAGGATTTAAACGTATATTGGAAATTGTCAAACTATTGGAAAGTGTAGAAACGACGTAAAGTGATGGCAGATAAAATCTTTCCCTTTTTCAAGATTTTCCCACAGAGACAGACGACGGGGAAGAAAATATTTTTCCATTGATTTGGCGTATTTTTATACTTGAAAAAAACTACTATACTACTACTACTACTACTACTATTACTACTACTGACCTATTTAAAGAAGAACTTCCATAAAAGTGTTCGTGCTCGTTATTTATAAAGAAGAAAGAAAAAAATAACTTTTGTTAAAACATGTATTATATTTTCTCAACATTTTTTCTCTTCCATGTATACCTTTTTACTTTTATAAAAGGCAAAGATAGATCTCCGATAAAGATTGTACGATCTTATTATTAATTCTATTCGTTATTTATAAAGAAAGTAGAATACAAAAAAAATATATAAAAAAAATGTTAATGTAGTTATTAGTTATATGATCTGTGTACCGTTCCCTTCGAAATCCACCGTTTGACTGAGTCATTGTCTTCTATCAAATTTCTTTTAATAAATATTGTTTCTATGACTTTCCGCGAAAGCTGCGCATGTGCATAAGGGGAATAATATTCGTAATAAATCAAATTTAAGATTATTACATTCTTAACATTCTTATATCATTTTTATGTTCAACGGTGGATTTCGAAGGGACCCTCCACAGATCATATATTCTAAGAATTTAAACAACAATAGACTTATATTTCAGATTTGTTCAAACACATTGTTCGTTCTATTTTAATCTCAGAAAAATTATCTATTCGATTTTTCAATGTTACAGATAGAAAAATCTACGCCCACCGATATAATTACTGCTGGACTGACAGAATCGGTACTGAATGTTTCTGTATAATTTTAAGAAGATAAACAAAATGAAGAGAGGGAAGAAAAAAAAAAAAAAGAAAAAAAAACTCAAAGCATGCATTCGATGGTTTATGTTCTTTTTTCTTTTTTTTTTTTTTTTTTTTTTTCTTCTTTGACGTTGTACATACGAAAAGAAAAAAAGTACATCCATACGAGTGGCGTGTGGTGGAATAATTTGAGAGATATTATATAGTCAATGAAATTGTAAACGTGTGAATGAGATGAATAATAATAATAATAATAATAATAATATAATAAACGATTAGTATAAATTGAAAATAAAACGAATAATATTAAAATGATCAAAACTTGAGATCTGATCCATCGAATATCGATTAGAAGTGATATGAAATCTTTTTTTTCGTCGTTTTAATATTAAACACTGTTTTGAATATGTAAATATTTCTTGTAAGAAAGAGAAAAAGAAAAAAAAAAAAAAACAAAAATGGAAGAAAAATAAAAGAATATAATTACACAATGCGAAAAAGAAAAAAAAATGATTATTTAATAATTATAATAACGTACGACTATCTCTTTAAAATTCTAAACGCTTTAATTAACTAGCACTATTCTTTGATTATATATAAAATTATTGTTATTAAACATCGACTGATTGTAAACGAATTGAACGAGCTTTAGATATAATTAATTAATTGTATATCTATATCGAGATTTATCGTTTAAAATAAATGAACTCTCTGTGTGTCGTGAGCGTGCGTGCGTGCGTGTGTATATGTATGTATGCATGTATGATGGTGTGTACACACACGTGAAAAGAAAACGGTTTAAACGACGTGGACGATCGCGGACGAGCCCCCGCTTTTTTCCACAGGATAAATAAATAAATAAAAAAAAAAAAAAAAATCCAAACAAAAGTAGATAGTTTAAACTGTTTCCTTTTCCAAGAAAATAAAAAAATAAAATTCTAGTATTTTATCATGATGTTAAAGAAGGAATCAATTTGAAACTAAAAAAAAAATCGATCGACAGCAATTGTATAGTGTATTGTTAATAAAGATAAAATAAAAAAAATGACGTTAATAT
Source organism: Polistes canadensis (assembly GCF_001313835.1). Classification (NCBI taxonomy): domain Eukaryota; kingdom Metazoa; phylum Arthropoda; class Insecta; order Hymenoptera; family Vespidae; genus Polistes; species Polistes canadensis. The sequence goes on from NW_014569828.1 coordinate 95,619, forward strand.
TATGTAATTTGTAATCAAATTTGATTTTACATTTTTTCTTTTTTTTATGATCTTACTCGAGAATTATGTTTTCGTATCATCCAAGTAGAAAATACTTTTTTAATCTTTGAACTTTTTCTAATTCATTATCAATCTAAAAATTTCGTAAATGAATAACACGTTATGAGAAAATTATTTTTCAATTTCATCGTAACGAACGTAGAACAAATTTTTTCATCGATGACTCGGCAAAAAAAAAAGAAAAGGAGAAGAAGAAGAAGAAGCTTCCATGATAAAGAGAAAATCGATTATTCATTCGGTATAATTTTGTTGATGAGACAGAAAGATTAAAGCTTTTCCCTTAATGAGGCTATATGCATACTAGGATGGGAAATAACGAGCGTGTTGATAACGGAAGAATTACTAGCCCTTCTGTGAAAAATTAATGTTTCGTAAAAACGAAGCTATACAGATCTATTTTTATTTTATACCATTTATATACCTTTTCAGTTCATTCATTACTTGGTTCAAGGTTCGAGTTCCAATAATGAATAATAATTCTAATAAAAATCAGAGACACACAGATGAAATAATTTTATATTTCCTCTCTATCGATCATTTATTCTTTTTTCTTCTTTTCCTTTCCTTAACGAACAAAATTATTACTAATATATATAATCACTACATTTATTTAATTATTAATTAATATCTAACGAGTGAGAAAAATCAAATCGAAATACCGAGTATTCCGTTTCGAATCTTTTTCAACATGATTTTCTTTCGCGTTTTTTTTTGTTTTTTGCACGAATCGGTTAAATACAAAAAGTGACATTTATTATTCGAAATAAAGTAATAGCGAATAAAGTAAAATTAAAGTAAAGCAAAGCAAAGCAAAGTAAAGTAAAGTAAAGTAAAGTAAAGCTAAGTAAGAGTTACAACCGAAGAGAAAGAAAGAAAGATAACGATTTTGATCCCCTAAATGGGCATCTGTCGGGCAACTGTAGTTTTTCTCTCCTCGTCGAAAGGATTAAAGTGCGCTTTTACGATGGACCATAAAATTAAAAGGACTTAAGTTTAATGCGAGTGCATCGTCGCAAAATCGTAAATATCGATGTCTTCATATCGTACACCGCAAACTCTCAATACTCTTTAAGAGTATTTCGAAAATTTGGGTGACGATTTTATTACGATCGAAGATATGAAAATAAATGAAAATGTGAAAATAACAAAATCGTGGAAAGAAATAATGTAAAAATTAACATAATAATATAACTCGTATAATAATTAATAACAAAAGAAAAAACAATCTTATGAATATGGATCTTCGCGTTTATCATATAAAAATACTTTTTTATTTATTCGACACAGAATTACATCGAATCGATAGGAAATAAAATTGACTGTAATTAATTACTTTAAAAGATATAAGGTAAGTATTATTATTTATTGGATATATATATATATATTATATTGGAAAAGAATAATCATATATATTTGCGCTTGCGTATCAAAGTTACACTCGAAAAGTGTTCCTATCGTCTAACTTTAATTCTAACAATGACTATGAACCTTATCCTCGAGTAGAAGCAACAATACATAGATAAATATATGCTCGGAGAAAAGGAGGAAGCAAGAGCGTTTCTGGAGCGGAAAAGTTTCGAATGAACCCCTGAAACGGCGGTTTATGGATGCCTATCCAACCGAGTGGTTTATGCATAAATAAAATCACGTATTATACGTGCCTACCTACTGATTCCTACTGACTTTCCCCTAACACTTGTATTACCATAAAAATGAAATTTTAACTAGTATCGTCTATCTCAACTAACGTTTCGAATTTTTATTTTTTTTCTTCTTAAAATTGATAATCGACTTTTCCGGGATCGTACATTTTGCAATATTTGATATAAATGCTTAACATAGATATTAAATTAAAAAACGTATAATTATAAGAAAGAATAAATTATTACAATGATATATAATAAATTAAATGAACAAAAAGGAATAAATATGTAATAAAAGATTGATTGCAATGTTTGATTATTCAACAAGATTTTCATTTATAAACGAATGTATTATACTCTTTTTATAGATATAATCATAATCTTATACGAGAGAAGAATATCTTTTTTTAAAGTACTTGTTTTAACGTTAAATCTTGAACGAGGTCAACTTTAGGAACGTATATCTTTCTCTTTCTTTTTCAATCTTGTACTCTTAGGTCAGTGGTAAGTCCATAGTGGCGCGAAAACGAAAAAGGAAAGAATATGGGCCAACCCTACAACTTAAAGAGGGGTTGGTTCACGTCATCACGTATGCACTAGTAATTGCGTCGTTGAGAAAGCAACGGAAGAAGAAGATAGAAATGAGTATGACGGACAGAAAGTTTAACGGAAAAAATTTTATAAGCATCGTGTGTATGTATGTTAGAAGGTAAGGTGCTCGCAGGAAAAAGTAATTTCTTTTTCTAATATTTTTACTCTCGGAATATGAAGCTTTTGTCGAAGGAACTTTTAGAATTGCTATGTTGAAAAATTTTGTTGTCGTATGCTGTCAATAATGACGAATGATAGAAAAATACATTTATACAGGAACAAAAGTATACTACGACTATCAAATTTGTTTGGTGCAATAGTCACAGCCGGTAAGTAAAAGTTCCAGTCAGCTAATTATGAAATATTATTAAAATTCATTATTAACACATTTATACACAAAAATCATAAGGATTAATTTTTTTCCATTGCTTACGGTATTTATAACAGATCATAAGAAAAAAAAAAATAATCTGAAATATTTACTTTTAATAACAGTGAATTATTACTTTTCGTATTAAACACGCTAATAATTATTTTTACGTTATTTGAATAATAATAAAAATATTGCTGGAAATGAATTATTGATAACTTTATTTAATCAATATACGAATGTTGATCACGGATATATATGTTTAATTCTACGCACACTAAATATTTTTAATTATGTATATATACATTGAGTATATGTACATATGTGGTCGCTATTCTGGAAATTCGATTAAAACGTCTGTGTAAATTAATTCGCGGTAACGTCATGGTTGCGTTTACTCACTCCGATACTTGTCATCTAACGAGGGAAACAATTTCAAAGTTTGTCAAATTACGCTGAAAGCCAATCTCTGAAAATTTGTTTGAATGTTGGCTCGTATTGTTATTAAGCGTGTCGTATTTGACTTATCGATCAAAATTTGTTTAAATCTCCATTATAGCAAGCGCAGTTAGTTTACGATAAATGATATAAATTTCACATAGTATTATACAACATACTTTATATACCCTGAGTGTCTCTTTAAATCGTACATCAATACGCTTATTAGATTTTTACTTGATAATTAATGACATAGTATATTTAGGATGAAGATAATTTAGTAATAAATACATTAGTATACCTTCATTACATATTTAATCAGTTCAACTTGAAAGCTTTATTCATAATAAGTGAATTGTAATAAATAAATATGAAAATAGTGTACGTAAAATGTGTGCCTGTATTTTAAAATCGTACGAATAAATATAATTTCGATCTGATTTTTTATTACATGAAAATTTTCAATTCGAACTCATGCATAATCATTATTATTATTATTATTGAAAAATATAATATATTGACAAAAGTAACGAGTGTGAATTTATAATGTAAATTATGCGAACACGATGATATAAAAAAACGTGACGATATTAATCGAGAAAATTAATTACCATATCACCAAATAAACTTTCAATATTTTCTACGATAAAAATTGATTTTGTGCATGAATAAAGTAGACGGAAATAGATAAAAAAAAAAAAAAAAAAAAAAAAGAAAAAAGTAGACATATCTTAGTTTAATAATTGATAGCTGACGGATTACACATACATAAACATCTCAATATTTCCTGCAAGTGGTTTTGTATGGGTACATATATAACACGCTTTACCTGCTGCCACGCAACTTGAAATTCGCAAATTAATACGTTTGGCAGAAGCAAAATCGATCGTTCTCTATGATTTGAAGGTATAACGTGTGTTATCGAGCTCGACAGACGTGAGTTATGATTCATACGTATATATTACTTATATACTTATACTTGTATATTTATATATCAGCATGCATAGAATAATTTGTAGATAATTAGATCGAACAATTTATTTTATTTTAAATCGTTAATAATAACATTTCAAACGTATTGCATTTAACAAAGTATAATATATTCTATTAAAAATTAAAATTATTTAAAAAGAAACATGTAAGTTTCTAAAATACTTTGTCAAAAATTTAACAACAACAAATATATCAAATTTAATATTATCATTCATCAAACCATCGCATTATACACGGTTTAAGATTTTAAATCAATATTAATATTTTATGTTTTATTATATACTTTGTTAACAACAGGTTAACATATCCGGAAAAAAAAATGTTCTCTTCCTCTCGTCGAGGTTTACAAATTACATTAAAGTCAATGGACTATCCTTGCGAAAATACAAAAATTATAGGTCAACTTTGATCGATGTTGCCAAATTAATCACATAATATCATATATTGATTAGAGATATTGAATTAGGTCATCATCGGTGACTGGGCTTTCTACCATGTTCTGGTTTACGCATTACTACGTAAAACGTGTTATATTTAGTGAGAAAATTATATAGTTTGCAGAGCACCGTATTCTACCATGTTTTCAAACCACTCTACTCTGGATTAGTTGGTGTAATTTACAAGTTTCAGCTTTAGCCCCGAATGACCATTGCAAAGTGATCTACTTGATACCACTAAGTACTATTACTGACTAACTCTGAATATTTACTACTGTCACTTTTCGGTTAAGATTTAGAAAATACAATTTAAAGATATATATCCATTTTATTATATAGAATAATATATTCATATGAGTTCGAGTCCAATTATATGAAACTTTTAATACCGTAATATAGTAAACTTCATACTTCTAAAATTTTATTATATTTTTTATCACACACACGCACACACACTTACACACACAAAAATATGGTATATATATATATATGACATATTAACATTTGACTCTCTATATTCTAAATAAACATTTTAATGATATGAATTTAATTGATAAAATTTGATATTTAACATGCAAAGCCATATATGTGTTATTTATACATGAAATATTAAAATTCCATTCCCCCGACGAGATCATTTCGAAAGCTCACTCTCCAACGGGAACAAATTTTAATACTACTTACATTTTCCAGATTTCATAATTCGTGTAATCCAATTTTCTCCATTTGATGAATATTTTCTGGATTCTTTGTACCACTTTCATCTTTTACAGAGCACAGCATAACACAGCACACGTGAATAAATTATTTTCAAAATATTCTTTATCACTTTAATTAACACACGCGAAACGAACTAACTTAACTTTTCTTCCCACGCTCTAAACGTTTAATTAATTATTTAATTACCGTACTTGAATTGCATCATATTTGAGATAACTGGGCACAAAACTTGTTAGAATTTGTTTAGATATCGGTTTACGAACGTAATCAAGATATAATTGTGTATACAGTATATAATTAATATTTAACATTGTTAAATATAATTACGACCCGTCTCACTTGAACACCGGAACAAAAGAGAACGATTTACAATAAGGAACGGAATTATAATCGAAGTAGTGAATATTCGATATAAGTGATTATCGATCCTTACTCCTAGATCGTGCTTCTGCTCAATTTTCATTGGTTTATATCGATCGCTATTGTCACTATTGCCAATGAAAAAGATTGTCGTGTATTATATTGCATTACTATCTTCATACTCATTGTCAGTTTTCTTCGGATGCCGAGATAGTATGTTAAAACGATATTAAAAAAAAGTATCAAATTTATTTCGCATATACGCGTGCACGTTTTGATATTATGCAAGTGATATGATGCATATATGTGCGAACTGTGTATCGATATCGAGTGATATATGTACATATATATGTATAAATGTATTATATTAGCATTGTATATAAAATGATACACATCTAACGGGATTGATTACTGAAAATGTTATTAATTAAAGAATCGTTAAAAAATAAGATAGAAAATATTGTATCTAATGTAAATTAGAAGATAAATGAGATAAAAGAATATATAATACGTTATACAGGAACACGTCTTGTCGGAAGCTTAGAAGAATGACGACTGTGATGGGAAGGGTATGTGTAGAGGTTGAAATTATCGAAAGATCGTTGAAAGTTTTGTTTATGCATAATACCATACTCCTTGGTCGATGTTGTTTATATTCGAATGTTATTATCGTTTTTATTCTATTACGAATATCGTTATCGTATATATAACACACATTAATTGTATTATTGACGAGTGATATTATATATATTTACATACGTCAATTGTATAATATAGTTAAATCGTGACAAAAAAAACTAAAGTTTTTATTCGAAACAATTAGGCGTTTTTAAAAGAAAACATATAAAAAGAATTTTATTATACATTTAAAAACCAATAATTTCCGTCTTTATAGTCTTTTGTTTTATTTCTACAACAATGCTCGTAGGGGTTATTCGTTCTTATCACTTTTCGTAATTTGAAAACCAACGTTATAATATGTTAATCGTATCGTTATTAAATACAAAATTTTCGTTAGATTTATTACTTGTAGAAACGTAATTCTTTTTTCTTTATATATATTTAATTAGATTTAAATTTACATAAGTTATATTTATGAATTATCATTTGTATTTTATTATTATAATTAGGAATGACTCGTTATAGATTGGTAACAAAATTCGATAGAACAAATGAATGAATAATCGTTAGCGAATTGTAAAAAGATAGTAATTTTGGTTTTATAGGTTTCCGAGATTCTTAGATATGGTGAGAGAAAAATTTTCCCCCGGGCAAATATTGTTACAGTTGATGCGCAAACGAGGAAGATTAAATAGTTGGTGAGTCGTCCCATATACATACATAAAATCGGGATATGGTCAGTAAAAGAGAAGGGGAGAAAGAGAGAGTAAAAGATATAGAAAAAGATAGAGACAGAATTATATGTTCTTGCTCGGTGAAATCAATTGGAACCCCGACATGGTAATGAATCGGTTTGGTGAGTCAACTGTGACGAGAAAAGCTTGATGAGGAAAGTAGAAAATTAGTTCTCGATTGGATTACGAATCCACTGAATGAAAGAAAAAAAAAAAAATAAAAGGAACAAGTGAATTCGATTATAAAATACTGTATAAAAGCATGCCAACTGACTTTTAATTCGAACTTTTCGTATCTTCGATATTTAATACAATTGTATATATCGTAAGTGTTCCTACCGCAAATTTCTTTAAAACTGGTAAAAAATCTTCAGAGATCTTTTTTTTTCCTATTAGTCCATTTAATCATTCGATAATTTTATATCGTAATTCAATTTTTGTTTATAACGATTCGAACAATAGGATGTGGGAAGGGGTAGGGAGAAGAGGGGTTGTAAATATCGTATCGATGTTGAGGAAAAAATATACGGGTAATATGGGATGATAATAATTGAATTTCTATGATATATATATATATATATAGTAAATAAAATAAAGATGAAAAGAGAAAGTAAAAGTATTGTGGGAAAGCTTATTGAAATCAAAATAATAATCAGAGAATGGCAATAACATGGTTCACCCATAAGAACATATTTATCCTTCTCCTAGTTGGATTAGCCATATTTATCGACCTTTGCAACCCAAACAAGATTAATCCCTATATGTATGTGATCTGAAATGTATAACTTCATATGAACCTAACCATATTCCATTAGATTTTGGTTTAACGAGAGATCATAGACGATTTTGATTAAGGGAAAACGTGTTTTAACTTGATAAAGAGATTTCTGTAGCTATCGAAAACATTGCCATGAAATATTGTTTTACAATTACCCACGTATATACATATATACATAATACATAACAACGTATACATATTAAGATTGTAATATCCTAACAGAAACATATAAAGATGTATATTGTAAAAAAACCTATATAATAGAGGGGGAGAGATGGTAACAAATAAGAATATTATTCGTTAGAAGAAAAAAAAAAGAATGAAAAAACATGTGATTTGTGATGATGATGATCTCTTTTCTTTTATATTTCACGTATTATTCTTGTGTTTTTTTTTTTTGTTCCTTTTTATTATCACCGAGAACTTAAAAAATGTTTCCGTTTTGTGAATCGATCTTTTTTTTTAAAGAAAAAGGGGTTAAGGTTATGCTCGAGAAAGAGGGTGAAAATGTCGTTTTATTTCGAAGGAGAAATCAAGCGTAATTTATTTCTTCCGAACGTGGTTCTAACTTGATTTAAGGTTGGAGTTAAGAGAATCGAATCATGGTAGAAACGAGAGAACGAGAGAGATAGAAATAGTAAAAGACTTTAAGGGGTTACGATCGGTCGTCAATAATTTATTTTACACGATAATTTAAAATATAGTAGTAAGCCGAGAATCGAAGTGTTATCATTGTGTATTCGGTAGGTTTGAAACGGCTAACACAACGACAGTTTAGTTTTCAAAACATCGAAAAAAAAATTTCGTTAAAAATGTTATGCAATAACAAATGAACGGTGCTGACAAGTTATGTGAGTATCACCGAGAACGAATAAATTGAAAAATATTATTCTCAATGGTATCATGGAAAAAGTATACGCTATATACTCTCTCAAGTTCTCATCTCTTATCGTATGATTTGAGAATCTTCCTTTTACTTATAAAAATGAAACGTTTATTTTTGTCAATTAGTATAAAATCGAAACTCCCCGTTACGTTTATTATAATATTATCTTTTCGTTCGGTTTCTTTCTTTTCTTTTTTTTGTTTGTTTGTTTGCGCAAGAAAGAAAAAAAATAGAAGCTTTGGTTTTTTTTTTGTCAATCATACGAGAAAATCTTATTTCAAGCTAGCGTATTATTTTCAATTTTTAATTTACATCAGATTCGTTAATATAATTGATGAAATTTAAATTCATTCGTAAGTTCGTATTATTTATTATATATTACGTTTTTTTCTTGTTTTTAATTTAATTTAATTTTTCTTGTTTTTTATTGGGATTGATCGAATAATGAAATGAAATTTATTTCTTTTTTTTTTTGTATTTTCAATTTTATTTCTCCTAATCTACGAATCTCTCGGATTTCTTAAATACAATTATTCACAAGTGCAACGAGCGTAGGTGTGAATTTCCTTTCCACGTAAAAAAAAAAAGATTCGTCTTATCTGCTTTATTTTTGTATCGTACTATACGTTTTTTTGTCTTATCGATAAATGACTATTTCGAAATTGATTTCGATCAATAATCCTTCTTCTCGTTTTTCTTTTTTTTCACGGAAAAACCCTTGTGAATAGGTACGATGTAAGAAAAATATAGAAAACGAAAGAAATCAATCACACTTTGATAGTGTGGGTGCGTTTGTGTGTATACTTTGATTCTAAGGCAAAGATCAAAAAAGAAATTTGAAGAAAAAACACTTATTGCAGTAAAAACAGAAGAACTTTTCTTTCTTTTGTTTTGTTTACCTTTTTTCTTCGTGTCGTTTATTATCGATTTTCATAAAAATGTCAAAAATTTGTACCGAACTCTTTTATTACCCTTCCAAGTTGAAGTATTTGCCACGAATAATTTTTTGTTGCTTGACACTCTCTCTCTCTCTCTCTCTTTCTTGGAAGATCGATCATCCCTTATTACTATAACTTTTTCAAAAACTGTTTCGAGAAAAACTAGGTAAAACAAACATTATATATATATATACTTCTTAACGAATTCATCGTAAATATTATAAAAGAAAAAAAAAACTAATTTAACAAAACTTCCCTGAAAGTATTATTAAAAACAACCTCCCCGCGCGTACCGCGATGTTAACGATTTTTTTCTTTCCCATTCTAGCGAGCGAAAAATATGATCAGTTGAACGCGTAATTTCGCACGATGAATATCACCGAGGGATGTTACAAACGTGTGTCTGTGGATACCGCAGTATTACAAATAGCTTATCATAAATTATCATATAAGTATAGTATATATTCATAACTAACTAAGAGAGTAAACCACGTTGAGATCAAAATTACGATGATATCAGAAGAAAAAAAAAAAAAAAAAAAAAAAAAAAAAAAAAAAAAAAAGAAAAGACACAAAAAAAAAACGAGCCTTCGGGTGTAATTTTTTTTTGGCCTTGTTTTCCATCTCTTTTTTTATCTTTTTTTTTTTTTTTTACTTCACTCGGTTTTAGCATAAATCGAGACTCCTCTTAAGCTTCCCCTTTTTTTTTCTTTTCTTTTTTTTTTTATTCTTTTTTCAAATAGCAATTTAAAGTTTCACGAAACAAGGCTTCTTCCGTCGTTTTAAACTTGCCGAACGAGAAGATTTCTTCCTTATGTAGGAGATATAGTATAGGAGGGGGATCAAAAAAAGAAAAAAAAAAAAACAGATTCTTCGGTGAATAATGAAGCCCAGATGTTTTTATATTTTACACAAAATCAAATTTTGAATTTTCGATATTATAAATACAATTTATTTAAAAGCATTCGTTTGTTCGTTTAATAAATAACGTTTCCTAATATTTCTCTTTTACGAATATCATTTATTCAAAAGCAACGGCTTAGGTAAATTTTGTAGAAAGAAACTTGTATCGATTTCTTCGCAAAACAATAATTTTGTTTAATTCTTTTCTTTTCTTTTTTTTTAGTGAAATGAATTTCTATGGTTTCCAATAAACGTCACCATTTAATAGAAAAATTTTCATCGGGTATTATTGAAATATTTATTGTAGAAAATATATCAACAAGTAATTACATTTGAAACAGATTATTCAATAATCACGAGTATCCTCTATACTGAAATAGAGTGTTGAACGTTCCACATTGAAAAATATGCTAGACCATTGTATAACTGTTGCGCAAAGAATATTAAACTTAGTGACAGTTTATGTATACCTTATTTCATAACTATATATATATATATATAATAACTGGTATATGTATCAAATGATCGATCCTTAAAAAAGAAAATTAAATTTTTGTTATTCTATATTATCGAATACAGAATAATAATGTTCAATTTATTATTAGCTTCAAATAAAATTATAATTTGAAGAAGATAATTAAAAGTATTATAACATCTTATATGTTGAGTACAAAGGATCAATAATTCCATTCTTTGCTTGAGATCGTTTTGAATACAAAATGAATTCACAATATTAGTCTTTCCTGCTTTACTTTGAAAAAAAAAAAAAAAGAGAAAGAATCAAATTTTTTCTCATCGAACACCACTATTTTTTCGTCGGATACCTAGTGAGATAAGTGAGATAAAAAACAAGTTTTTATATTACCTGATCATAATTAAGGTTGTGAAACTAAAATTGATAACGTTTGTTGCATCGTGCTTATTTCATTTTTTTTCTTCTGTTTTTCTTTTCTTTTTTTTTTTTTTTGTTTTTTTTATCAACGAAATGGCGAAGGTAAAATTTACTTTATCTTAATTAGAAATTATATCACGGGTTTATATACTTTATACACACAATGCCATTTTAAATCATAACACGAAAAAAAGAATAAAAACTAGTATTAACCAAAAGTTCGTTTATTATGAGCCACCGGGAATTTGTCGTAAGATAAATTATTATAGAATTCACACGGCAGACAAAGTTTCCTATTCTACGATTGAGAGAGAGAGAGAGAGTAGTTTCTACTCTAAATGTATAAATCTCATAGGGTGTAAACATCTTCCGCTATATGGACTTGTTTATCCATGCTTCATACTTCGCTGAATTCTCCACGATTTCGTTTGCAAATGCGATTTCCTAATGGTTTCCTTTTAAAACTGCTTTTAGATTGCAAACATATGTTTGCTTGTTATTTTTGTTTAAAGTCATTGAAAATATTCCATATTGTTATTTATCCCTAGAATATTTTGGATCGTTTATTTTTTACAATATGGTTTATTAACGCTAAACCTTCCGACACTAAAAAAGAAAAAAACATACACACACACACACACACACACACATATAACTTACTATATAATGATTATTTAATAATCCAAATATATTTTATTTCATTTACAAATGAATAAAATAATGTACATTAAATATTAATGTATCCATTTTCCACGCATTATATTTATTTATGTAAATTACAGGACGCGATTATTTAATGGCAAGTTGTGTAGGGGATTTAGTGTTAAAAAAAAGAGAAAAAAAAAAAACAAAAAACAAGGAAATATTCGCACGAGTAAATAATCCAAAATTAATTATCAAATTTGTATCATATATATTCGTGTGGTAAAGGAGTAAATTATATATATATATATCATTTCAAGTTAACCCGAATGTTACACGTTGAATTTGGTTAGTAACATAGTAAGACGTCGTCGTAAGTCAGAGGACTCCTGTCTGTTAACGTTAATTTGTAACTTGGCCTATAGCCCAGCGTTTACTATGCGTTATAGCATGACCGATACTCGAATAGATTTCAATCTTCATATATCACAAAGAATCACAGTTATCTCTTTAAACTGGGTCGTTGTGTTTTCTCCGAGAATTATTATTTTCTGCAATTCTCTATCGGTGATTCATAAATTCTCTATTCGTTCCAATAACCAAGTTTAGTAAAAAAAAAAAAAAGAAAAACAAAAGAAACTTCGTTAACTATCTAGAATAGCCATTGTTTTGCAATGTTACGTGATTTTTTCTTAACCATAGCAATGTTTTTTAGTTTCACGTTTGTTTTGTTAACATTGCTTTTATCGACGATTATTATTATTATTATTATTATTATTATATTGCGAATAAATGCAATAATTATGTTTCATTTTTAAATACCCCGAGGAAGAATGAAATTATTGTTTTTTTAGTTTTTGTAACTCTATTTTCTATTTAATATACATACATGTATATGTATTTTGAAATAATATTATTTGAAGAAATTTTTGTGATTAGAATACTGATCAATCTTCTAATTTTCATTATTTTTAAGAATGACAATAATTTTGTTGATTCCCCCCTACTCCCATACCTTTTAATCTTTCATAACAATATTTCGGAAATAATTTGTTTGTATCCAATACGAAGTTTTATTTCCAATTAATTAATTTTAAAATAAGATTCATGAGTTTAACGAGTTAAATGCGTTTTATTGAAAGGTTTTTTCGTTTTACGTGGTCCATAACTTCCATTAATTACGGATTTAATTAATATTACAATTTTTCATTAAAATATTTACGAACGAGCATACATACATTTATCATTCGTTTCATTTATCCTTTATTTTCGTTTATTTTAGCGTTGCTTTTTTTCGAACCACATTCACGTACAAAAAAAAAACATCGTTTCGTGTGATATTTTGAAAAAAAAAAAAAAAGAAACCATAGGAAAAGAAATATCGTTCGTATATTTTTCACGCACGATCACGCTCTTTTAATTTGAAAAATGAAAAGGAGTATGTATAGATACCGTAGAATATATTTATGCTTTTTCTCAATTATTAAAATATACAAAAATCTGATAAGTTTCGATTATAAAAATAATATCGTGAAAGCACGAGATGATAATTAATATTTTTTTCCTTTTTTCCAATGTATCTCGAGTAGTATCTTCGTTCGTTAAATATCTTGCTTTTTTCCTGCCACCCCCTTTCCCCCGATTATGATGTAAATTCACGCGAGTAAAATTACTTATTAAAATATTGCTAGACGTTACGTTGTATACGTGACTGTACGAACAACGTATGTCGTTAATAATCCCGTATTAATCTTTTTCTTTTTTTTTTTTTTTTTTTTTGTTTTGCGAGAGTTTCTCGATACGTAACAAATAAATGTCTTTATATTCTCTTTTTGAACTGTAAAAAAAAAAAAAAAAATTACGAGAAATGTAAACTCAATATTCCATTTTAATTGAAATCGAAATAATTTAAAACTCTACCACCCCTCGGGCAACGCAACGAGTAATATTTCCGTGATTTTTCACTTCTATAATTTTTTTTTTATTTTTTTTTTCTCCCAATAATATCCAAGTTAAAAAAGAGAAAACAAGAAAAAATAAAGAAGGGAAGGAAGAAATAAATAATAGGACATGAAATGAATTAAATATTTAATCGGGAAAAAAAAATTATGGTTTCGAACTAATCCCGAAACGTTTGAAATACTTCGAACGAAATATATATATATATATTGAATTTATTAACGAGCTTACAAAACGATTGTGAGATCAATCAAAACTATTTCAAGAATTCTTAATCATCGTTTTATGTGATTCTCTGGAATAAAGATGGACTTCTTCTAAAGACGACATTTTTATCTCGGTTGTTTTCTACTCAAGGATCTAGTAATCTCGGAGAACGATAGAATTCGAATAATTTCAATGTAAGAACTTAAATATAAAGGGAAAAATAAATGGACAGAGAGAGAGAGAGAAAAGAAAGGAAGAAAAAAAGATTTTTCTAATAGCGACAAATTTTTGTGGATGAACCATTCAAATGTGACGTACAATTACATCCGTTGTTTTTCTAATATGCAAATACGTATACATAATATAAAATAAAAGCAATATATATAGTTAAAATAATAAACTAATAAATAATAAAAAATCAAATAAAATATATACACGTATGTACGTATATATACGATTATATTATATATTATATATATATTCTAAATCGTATAATACTTGTCTTATTAATTTTTTATAGTTCTCTTAGTGTGACTTTAAATTTTTCATGATTGAACAAAATACGTAGCGTGTAATTACCATAACAGAGAAAAACACAATTGAATTGCTTTGGATAGCGTCAAGCAAACGACATCGATTCTTTTGCATAGATGAGATATGCAATATCACGTTTCTTAATCCAATGTGAGCTTATGTCGAGTATAATCCTTCATTTAAAAATATTCTTCCTTTGAGCAAACTCGAATAAAAAAAAAAAAAAAGAGCAAAAAAAGACAAACTAATTCTTATTACGATGTTAATTTCTCATTTCTTCTCGTTTCTTTCAATTACGAAAGATATTTGTATTTATAAAAAAAGAAAAAAAATTAAGCGAAACATATCATTTATAACGATATTCATTTTCTTTATTACAATGAGGTAAAATTTAAATCTAAATTTTATTGTTAAATTTACGTGGAACGATAAAGTAAGTTTTTCAATTGATTTTTCTAAATACGATGATCGTGACCACACGACGTTTGTTTTGAGAATATTTGACAAATAATAATTAAATGTAACGAAATAAATTTTGAAATAATACAATCACCGCGTTCGCGTGTTAATATATAATATCAAAATTTTCAAATAGTTTATTAAGTAACCTAGATTCGGAGATAGAATCAAACTGTATCCAGTTTATCTCCTCTTCGTCTGTTAGAATGCATTACAATAGATCGTAGACGTATATATAATGTGTAACGCGTACCTAAGCAAATACATTCACCGAGCATGATTATGTGTGCGTTACGTTGGTCGAATGGATGAGATTTAATTGACTTTATGACATTTAGGTTATTGCCTACTAGTGACGCTTAAATTGATTGCCTCAGTCTTGCAAATCTAAATTACAATTAAATATCCCACTTGATATACTAATTCTTTGAATAATATCCTTCTAAGAATTTTACATAATTGTATTAACTTTTCGTGCGAACTTTTATTATCGTTGCGAAAATATTTTGAACGAACGCGTTTACTTTTATAGAAATATTTTTTTTATATAAATATATACTTACACATTAAAGATATACAATCTGATGAAAATTTATTTGAACTTTTGTTTATAATATCTATTTATGTATAATTATTAGAGAAAAAAAATGGGGAGAAAAAATAAAAATATTCTCGAGGAAAAAGAACGATATTAAAAACATAGACACCGTATATATATATATAAATATATTCTTATAGAAAATGATCTTTCCGTTTATTATCAGATTGACAAATTCCCTTAAGGTATTCTGCTTACTTAAAAAACTTATCAAAATAAGGATAATATGTTTTTCTTATTTAGCGACCCATTTATTTTATCGAGAATTAAAATGTTTTATCAAACCTTATATTAAGATCCCCGAATAGAAAGGTATCGGATTTGCGCTTATGTTACAAGCGTAATCTCTTACAAGCAAATTGAAACGCATCTTCAAGGCCAAGTTTCCTCTATAATTACACGATCTTAGATAAAGCAAATGGTATTACGTATTCTATACGACACACGTATGTGCGTAAAAAAAAAAAATCATTATTTGATAAATCACAACAGTTTGACATCGCATGAACGTTCCTTTTTACGTTCGTCCCTGTAAAAAATATTTCGTAATTTTAATTATCTATACTGCCGTAACATGATAATGAAAAAACAAAAAAAAAAATAAAATAAAATAAAATAAAATAAAAAAGAATACATCATCCGTATTATTATGCGAGAGAGAACAAAGTTCAATTAAATTCGGACGATTTAGGTAAACAAAAAAAAAAATTAAAAATTAAATAATTACATTTTTCGTTCAGCGAATAATATATATATATATATATATATATATATATATGTGTGTGTTTCGTCATCATTGTTAATAATTTTAATATTACGATATTAATTCGTTCAAAATTACGATTTAATTAGAAATTCGTTCTGTTAAATCGATTTCAAAAAATACGCGTAATAATTAGAACCGATTTATTCGAACACCTCTTCTTCTTTTTTTTTTTTTAATCTGAACGCATTTTATTAAAAAAAGAAGCGTTATTAGTTATTCGAGATAAAGAGGGAGGGAAAAAGATTTAATGAAAAAAAGGAAAAAAAGAAAAAGGAAAAGAGAATTGGATTTATTGTAATGACGAGGATTCACGGCTTGTGAAAGATCAAATCGAATCGAATCGTTGGAAATCATGAGAAATAGAGGGGAAGGGGAAGGGGTAAAATCATCCTTTCGTTAGGCTAGTCATTTCCGATCGAGTGCAGCAGAACTATTCGTAGTGCATGATAAATGCATCTACGAATGTTATACGTCACTAAAGTTTCTGATTTATGGATCGAATTTTTTTACTTTATTGCAAATTGTGGATGAGTTATGTTATTTATAACAAAAATAATCCTTTACGTTTATCAGTTTATCAATGGAAAAAAAAAAAATTGCCGAGTAAAGTATAAAATAAAAGGATAAAAAAATATTCCCATCCCCTCTATTTGTAAGCTATTTTTAATCTAATCAAATTGATTAGGAAAATACGAAATTAAAAGAAATCCCGAACAATTTTGTTTAATTTTCTATCTCGTTTCAATTAAACATTAAACGTGAAGTATTTCATATTTGTCTAATAAAAAAAGGTTTATTGTTAATTCGATTTTAATCGAGATTGCATATTTTAATAATAGAATAAGACGCGAAAACTGTGTAAGAGAAATAGAGGGACAAGAGTGAAGGAAGAGAGTAAGTGAATAAAAGTTTTTGTATTTTGCAATATAGAAAATGAAAATGATAATCTTTGGAATTAGTATTACGCGAGTATAAAAAGAGAAAAATAGAGAGATTCAATTTAAAAGATAGGGGTCGAGTAAGAACGTAAATTATCATTTAATTTAATCTACACTTTAATCCTAACAAAAACATGAGAGATATCGTAAATTTTGCGAATGATCTTTTAAATTATATCGAAGTATATATTATATGGTACATGTGAAGGAGATAAAAATAAAGATAAAATTGAAAAGATAAAAGAATGAAGGAAGTACAGATGAAAGAGTATTTTGTGTATTTTGATATGTAAAATACTTTCATGGTTTATATTTCACCTAGGTATATCGTTTTTAGCATCAATTGAAACATAGAGCATTGTGCGAAAGGATAAAGGTTTACGATACGATACGTTCTATCGACAGGTTTTCAGATTTTCGATTGAAATTACGTAACTTTCATGGATATCGATAAATGATTGTTTTTCAACATTTTTAGTATTAAATGATTAAACAAATTATTAGAGAATAGTATTGTGGTGTACTCGTTTATTTTGTTTAATAAATTGTTACCAATTATTAACGACATAAATTGATCATTTTTCCTATATAGATAAAATAATTAAATTGTTTGTGCGTTATTTTGTTTATTAGAAAATTTATTCAATTATTCCTCTTATATAGTTGTTTAAAGAGATAAATCGAGTTAGATAGAAAGATTGTCAAAATAACGTCGGATAATGTATATTATAATTTGTTTTTGTTTTTTTTTTTTCGAATATTTTTCATATCCGTTTTTTATTTTGTTGTTGTTGAAATTTATACGAAACTCTTAGCTTTCATATTCATATATCTTTTTTGTACACGTTACTTTCTTTCTTGCTTTTTCCCTAGTTTTTCAATGGATGCATTAACTTACGGCAAAGTGCCAAGAACCAACTACTCCACTGTCTTTTTCACTCTTAATACTTTTTTTTTTCCTTCTTCTTTTTCCTTACTTTTGTTTTTCCTTTTTTTTTTTTTTCTGTCGATAAAAGAAAGTAATTCTACGAATAAGAAAGAGAGTGGCGACAGTTTTAAATCAACGAGGTCTAATCCCACACTTTTTCTACTTCCCTATTTTACTAATAACAAACCTAACGGAGAATTATTTTCGCTCGTTTATTAAAAACGAGTAAGAAAGTGCTATTAATCTTTCGCTCGCAATTAGAAACATTTTTTTTCCCTTCGTTTTAACTCGCTTCCGTCATTCGTTATAAATCTAATAGAAATTTTTGAGATTGTGATTGATCTAAGTAATCGTCGTTTTATTCGTATTAAGAAAACTCACGTGTGACAGGTTTGTTGAAAACAGAAAAAAAAACACTTTTGGATAATTTAAAACTAATATTAATCGAATCAATAGATTTCAAACTGAACTCTAATCGTAGAATCACGAACGTAAAGGTAAGAATAAGGAGAAGAAGAAGACAAAAAAATTGTACTCTTCTAAAGATGATAAAATAGTTG
Source organism: Polistes canadensis (assembly GCF_001313835.1). NCBI lineage: Eukaryota > Metazoa > Arthropoda > Insecta > Hymenoptera > Vespidae > Polistes > Polistes canadensis. Next base: position 114,574 of record NW_014569828.1, read on the forward strand.
GATATAAGTATAGTCAAGTCGTGACGATATATGCGACCTTGGAATTTTCATTAACGGGTACATCACTTTGTACAGAACTATTTTGTTCGAGGATACGAGAATAAATGAAATCGCGATGATCTACGAGAACACGTGCGATGTTTTTTATTTTTATTTAGTTCTTTTTTTTTTTTCTTTGCAAAATCCTTTCTTTTCCACCAACCATTTCATTTTCTAACTTTTCAAATATCATAGTTCATTTTTTCCATAGTATTCTCATATAATAATAATCATTGGAAGTTTCTTATCTCGTTAAAAGACGTTAATGAAACAAATTAAAACAGTTATTTGTTTATAAACTTATAAACATTAAATAAGAATATAAAAGTATATATTTGGATTAAACTTCGTGTAAATAATTTTTGTGTTTTTATTAAAATTCTTCTAAGATATTTAATATCGAAATTTTTGTTGTTCATTTGATTTATTAACTATTGAAATAGTAAGATAAAATTTTTGTTACGTTGATCATAGTGGACAAAATATAAAAGTACATTAATTAATTAATTATGTCATTTAAGATTTTCATTTTTGTCATAATTATTCGGACGATTATTTTCTCGTACAACAATCGTCAGCTGTGTTTGGCATTTCGCCTTGATGAAACACACCACGTAGAGTTAGTTGTTACACTTTCGTTGTTTCATCGATAGTAATAACTCATTGTCAAGCATACTAACAATAAATAGAATGAGAGAAAAACGGGAAGTAAACTATTTCGATTAACGAACGGTTATTTGCTTAGTTTTGAGATATATTATAGTTATTATTCCAAAATACTTACTTATATATATAGGTAAATTTGTAAACTAACAGAATCGCTTGGGTTTTTTTGTTTTAGATGATTCAGTCTTGAGTTCTGATGTCTACCGAAAAACGCGAAAATCTTTATATTTCTTCACGAAAATTTCACAAAGTATTCTTGAAATGTGACTTAACAATACCCCATTGGAATAACATCATTTATATTAACCGTTTCTTCAATAAAAATTCATAAAAATATGCCATTTTTCGAACGGATTAACTCTACTCCCACCTTCTTAAAAAAAAACATTTTGTAGATTATTATATTATTATTATATATAGTATTTATTATATGTATTATTTATTATTTATTATATATTATTTATTAGAGTTTATTTATTCAACGTATTTAATGGGAAAGGAAGATAAAATGAAACAGAGAAATCATCCATGCGGTTTTTGATTGACCCAAAACTTTCCAACCCTTCATCATGACTTTGCATATCTGAAACTTCTCCCTGCCGATAAAACGTAAATTTCTATGAACTTTCTACGAATGTGTGTGTGTTTGTTCGTAAACAAGAAGTAAGGTTTTTACTGATATACCCTGTTTTTGCTATACTTGACTAATTTACCATAGCAGAAGGTTAATTTGTTAAAATACGTATCATTATTACGTATTCAAATTACTATCGCGTTAACAATTAATTTTGATTAATAATACTATCATTATATGATAATAATTATATCAGATATATTCTAATCAATACAATATTATATTGATTTTATATTCTCATTTATTATTAACAAAAATTTCATTACATTTTACGACAATTTTTTCTTGTCTTTCGACTAACTCAACGAAATTTGTGCATAATTAAACTTTAACGATTACACGAATTTTGCAAATAATTACAAATTTATTTATTTATTCATTAAGTATGAATTCTTCGTTACTTGTTTTAATTAAAAAGTTCAAATAAACGATATAAGAAATAAACGTGATTTTTTGATGCAACATTCATTGTTCTTTTATTAGTATAGAAATTATCTCTATTATGTTTGAAAGATAATATCAAGCGACTTTAGATTCTATCATTCATCTTGAGAAAGGTTACAAATATCAAGAGTACTTCAACAGTTCGTAAATGTTACTCGTACATTCTTAAGTTTGACTTTGAAACTTTGAAAATCTTAAAGACCATTAAGTAGAAGTTCTCTTTACGAAAAAACACATTTAACTGTTATTTCTTTAACGGTAACGTTAAAACAAGTATAGCACGAATATCATGCTCTTACAATTAGTCTGAGAGATCAATTCGTTGAAATTTATTTTATCTTTTTTTTTTTTAGTATCCTCAAATAAATATTTCGTATAAAATAATAGAAAATATCTCTTATAATTGATTGATCATTTGATACTGATCAATATTTTATATTATAGTTTTAGGTTCATGCACGCGAATATGCGTCCAAGTTTATTGATTGCAATTTTTTGTTTTTTTTTTTCTTTTTTTTTATATCGAACTCGTTAACTGTAATTTATTTAGTATGGAAAAATAAAGAATTCTTCGAAGTACTCTGATTGATTTATCGTTTTTCCTTCAAATTGCTCTGCGACAAATATGAAAAATATTTTGATAGTCTCGATGTTTCGTTTGAAGGAATTTATGTGTCGCAGGCTTTTGTTTGTTTTCTTTTAAATTTTTCTTCTTCGAGAATAAACTTCGTTGGAAGAAAAGTTTGCGAATTTAAAAGTTTCGTCGTTGTTTGGGAGGAAAGATAGTCGGAGTCCGTTTTTAAATTTACCACGTCGAGATATTTTCTCTTTTTCTAAATTATTGACCAACTTTTCAACGACTTTTCGTTGACCCTTTTCGTTGTTGTCCGGATAAACAATTGTTTGTGATCAGATTAAAACAAATTTTACATTCGAGATAATATCGTTGCAACTTTTTCGTTCTCATGAGAAAAAAAAAAAAATGAAAAGAAAAATCATGTTGATATCAACAAACAAAACAAAGAAACAAACAAAATATAAAACGTCAACGGTGTATTAACTCATTTCACATTAATTATCTCAGATATCGCGATTATAATCGGAATAACGTTAACGGAAATATTCAGCACGTAATAAAAAATGATTTAGATAAGGATTAGATTTTTTTAATCTCTTTACGATAAGTACACGGTAAGTGGAATAATAAATATAATGATCGAATATCTATTATATCACGAAAAAAATCAATTTTCCACTGAAACAACAATTATCAAACACATCTATAATATAATAATCCTTCTTGTTATTAGATTAGATTGATTCTATATATCTGTTTAAAAAAAAAAGAAAAGAAACAAACAAATTTTAATATTCGTATTATTGAAGATAATTTTCAATTCAATTTGTTTCGCGTCAACTTACATTTAGCTTACGCAATATTTCGACACGTGTTTTGCGTTCTATTTCTTCCCATGATTTAATATTAAATTAAATAACAGATTGAAATGTAGTTTGTGAATAATATTTGATTGATCTCGAAATTCAATTAGAAATTCCTTTAACGTAGTAAAATAATAAATATATTACTTATGTTAAGTTTCACACGATTTTTTCTGTGTATCAAAAAAATAAAGTAAAATTATTACAAACATTTACTTAAAATATGTTACAATAGTGAAATAATTTCAAACGATGGTACACCTTGTATATGTATATGTTACCGTCAAAGCCGGAAATCAGTCATTGCGTATGATTGTGTAAACATTGTTAACATCCAATAAAAATGTATATTTAAAGATAGTATCTATATTACATAGGTGTATGTATAATTCAATATTCTTAAATATAAGAAATACCCCATTTTTTGAAGAAACAATATTTCTGTTAGATACTTCGAGTAATTTGGTAACAGTAGTAAACCTTGTTAAAACTTTTCCAGCACGTTTTCGTTTTATTTCTTGCCTATAAGCTTCATAATAACGTGTTTTCTTGGACTTTGAAACACTATAATGAAGTGGTTTCAAGTAATACGATGTGAGAGAGATAAGAACAATAATAATATCGTTTTATAATGCATATTTCAGTAATTCAATTGAGTAACAATGTTTATTATGCGACAACGAAGCTTTTCCTGCTGATATTATTGTGCTGCAAATGAGTTTTTAATTTAAGAAGGAAAAAAAACTATATACGAAAAATATTATCTTTTTACGATAGTTTTAATGAACACGAATAAAGAAGAATAAAGGAAAATACATTTCCTCTTGAAATTTTAAAATTTTTATATTTTTATATTTTTATATTTTTATATTTTTTTTTCATTGTACATGCTGAAAAGAAGAAAAGAACTTTCTATGGAACGTTATAACAACCAATTACGCATCCATCAAACCTTGACATATGCTTATGCAGAATGAAATATTTCAACGAACGATACGTTATACTTAAACAAATTACATTCATTATTATTACTTTTTAACTACTATTAAAACTATTTCTATATACGTATACACATACGTATATAGATAATTATGTTAATGCATAGAATTATAGATATGTTTTTTTTTGCAAAATTATCTAGTATCATATATTTCATGACACGGTTTTTTTCGTAACCTTACTTCTACGACATATTTTCGTACAAAATAATTGTGTAATTTGTCAAAAATTCGGAATCATTCGTTTTTAAATAAAAGAAAATATATCGTTCGTTATTCGATTGATTAAAATATTCTAAATTAAAATATAGTATTTTTTCTTTTTCTTTAAACGATCACGATAAGAAATAGGTGAACACACGAAATATCTATTAAAGGTTTAGTATTAATTACCCAGAAAAAACCATGTATGTAATTAATTTTCATCATTCGAAAAAAAAGAAAAATAAGAAGGAACGTATCTCTTTTTCCAGAATACATCGTTCGTGCGCCAGTATTTTTCTTCCTGTGTCATTCTATTTTTCATTCTCTTTCTTCTTTTAGAGTTTTCCCTTTTACACGACGACCCTCGTTCATCCTCAACGAGTTCGTAAACGCGAGGGGTTGTTAGACATTATATATACACGTACGAGTTTCAAAGAGAAAAAGAAAGAAAGTAAAAGTGGGGTAAGAAAATAGATCCGAAGAAAAAAAACACACGAACACATACACAAAAAAAGGGAAAGTTTAAACGAAAGTGTGTGTGAGAGTGAGAGAGAAAGAATTCGTAGCAAATGTCAATAGTTGAAGAAGTGAATAAATAAAAATAAATGCAAAAAAAAAAAGAAATGAAGGTAGTGGGTAGTAAGCTTTAAAGATGTCTTGTTCTCACCTTTCACCCCCCACCCACCCCTCTTACAGCATTACCTTCGGCCAACCTTCATTTTACTGCACTTTTACCTTGCATTTTCGTTTCAAACTTTCAAATCGATTTCTAACACGGACACTAGAAACTTTTCTATGCTCGTTGAACACAGTTTATTCTTTTTTTTATTTTATTTGATTTTATTTGATCCTTTCTCCCTACTCCATCTCGTTTTTTCTTTTTAATTCTCTCTTAACACCATTTGAAAATTATTTGATTTTCGAGTCGTCGATTAATTTCAAAACGAAATCAATTTTTTACTCGAAATGAAATATACTTTCATCGAATCTCATTGGAGATTTGAAGAATGTTTATTTTAAAACTTGTTTGTTTTCGTTTATTCTTACTTTTTTTCTCTCAAAGTTCAAATATATGTATCGTAATTATGTATATACAATATTTCGTAATTAGATAACTTATGTTGTAGTTTAATTATAATTACTTTCTTATACATAGTTTCTTTTTTAGATAACATTGAACGCGTTTCTTTTATTTTATTTAATATCTATCCTTGTACAATTAACAATAAGAGAAATCTATAGCAGCGAGGACAACAAATTTAAATGACAGTACATTAAAATAAATTTCATATTTCCGCGTATTTTATTATATTATTGATTTAATTCATTGAAAATAAAGAATCGCGTTAGATGACAATAAAAATATTTCGTTTTATTCAAAATCTTTAATAATTAATGATATAACAATTTGACGTCTTATACAAATAGTCGTATAATGTATACTTTTATTATATTCTTTTTCTTTTCTTTTATATACTCGATTTAACTAGAGATTTACGTTTGTTAGTACGGTTTATTTTCAAAGGGAAAAGTACATACTCCTTGATTCGAAATAAGAGAAAGAGGAATCGAATGAGTACTCGCAATATATATAAAGAGAGAAAAAGAAAGAAAGAAAGAAAGAAAGAAAGAGATAAGAAAAAACAACAAACAAAAATAAAAAACTACGAATCGATCGAATCTCAGGGATCTTGAGACTCTTTGGACCAATTGCAATAAGCTAGAATCTACTATACGTAGGTAATAGATGTATAGCAAAAACAAGCTGATCTTATTTGTGAAATCTGATGCGGAGCTCTGATCTTGTTTTTATAGATAAAAGAAAAAAATTATAAAAAAAAAAGTAAAATAAAATAAAATAAAATAAAAATAAAATAAAAGATAGAAAGCTCGTGTAGCCAATCGGTCGAGATATATAGAGGTCGTCGTGTCCAGTTAAGAAAGAAAAAAAAAGAACTAGAAAAATATCTCGTCTATTTGATAAATGTATTACGCAATTATGTTCATCTTTGATTTACTCGCTTTCTAACTCGAATGTAATAGTATCGTGGATATTGCGGATTTTTCTCAATCGATCGTAAAAAGAAGAAGAAGAAGAAGAAGAAGAATGATTGTTTTGTACGATTAGATCAACGCTCTCTCACTCAATCATTTTCTAACGTAGTATTTGTTAGATACGTGTAGTTGTTAGATACACGTTAGATAAGTTCTTAAAAAAAATGATGTCGTGTTGTATTTGAAACTCAGATTTTATTATTCCTTCGCGTAATTATTTGAAAAAATTTCAGCCTTTTTTTTTTTTAATATGCTAAGCAAAAAAATCATGTTATGTTATTCATCAAAATAATCTTCATTCTTGCAATATCTATTTTCAATACAATTAAATCAGATATAATTTTGAGACACAAATCAACGATAACGACGACAATCCCATAATACAATCTCGATGTTCGATTATCGACGTGATAATGTTTCATTATTATTATTTTGTTATTAACTTTTTATTTTTGTTGTCTTCCTTCTTTTCTTTCTTACTTAAATTAAAGTTTCTATTTTCTTGACTTTTTCTTTCTTTCTTTCTTTCTTTATATTTCTTTATTTCTTCGAGTATGTACTTACATTTTCAATTTAACTTCAGACATGATCATTTATTTTCTGGCACTTTTTATAAACCATTTATATTTTCTTAAAAATAATAAACCCGTTCGATGTTACTTTTTTTCATCTTCTTCTTCTTATTATTCTTTAATTTGACTCGGTAAAAGATTACTGATGTTAAGTTTTGTTAAAGTTTAATTTCGTTAAATTATATTTTAATATCATTAATATTTTAATTTTTGTATACAGTCACAGAATTCACGAGAATTATTGTCAATAATAATCATTTGATTTGTTTTATTCGTGTGTTCTACGTAATAAATTAGTTCTGAGTAATTCAAACATTGTAAAAAATATGACGACCTTAGAGAAACAAATCTTTCAAGCGTTACATTTTTACATTACTCACGATAGTGCAACATAACATTTTTTTCTTTTTCTTTTTTTTTTTCATACAATTATATAAATCAAGAAGATAATTCGTGTGTCCTTATTTTTCATGATTTTCCTTTTATAAATAAATAAATAAATAAATATTTGAAATTACATTTTTATAAATAAGATAGATTAATTTTCGATAGGATGAAAACATTTTTGTACTTGCATTACCGAACGTAACACAGTTTTCTCTCTTCCATCAACGATATTTTCTTTATAAATTTTAACCGTCATTCTGTCAAACTTCAGTTTCAAACTCGGACTTAAGTGGTGTACGATAAGATCTTGAACGATCAAAATGCTTCTTTGATTGATCAATATGAATATCGATAATCGATCGATCAATCAATTTTCAATGCATTAAGTCTAATTTATTCTTAATGAAATTGGCAAAGGATACATTAATTAATTTGCTAAGTTACGTAATAACAATATCGTCTCTAAAATTGTCAACAAACTTTGATGTACAACTTGTAAGTATACAACTCTAATAACTAATCGATCAGCTCATAAGAGAAATTTCATTGTCAAAAGAAAGGGAGAGAGAGAGAGAGATTCATCTACCCCCACTACCATCACTACCACTACCACTAAATATAACATTTTTATTTTATTTTTTTTTACAAATCTAATACACCCACTGTGACAAATTAAATTTCGTTTTTAATTCAGTATCTAAAAAATATAGTTTTCATAATCGTAGATGCATTATGAATTCATATATTGTATATATAATAAAAAGATAATAATTATTATTATTATTAAATTAAGCATATAGTATATAATATATAAATAAAATTTAGAATTGAATACAGAACGATAAATTCGCATATGATTTGTTTTCTTTTATTTTATTTTATTTTCATCAAAAAAGAGGTTTAAAAGAATAAAATAATAATAATATATATAATATTTAAAAATTACATTTGAATTACGAAATGATGTAAAAGCTTGTATAATTATCGCGACTGATTGTTTTTAATATTGAAATTAAGTTGATTAAAGAGTATTAAACAATTGATTAGAGAGAGAGAAGAGAATATCGTTTCTGAATTAATTTAAAGAAATATTCTTGAAGGTAGGAATAACAGTTTATCTAGAAAGCATAGGGCTTTATAGATTGTCTCACTCGCTTGGATTTATCCACGTACTCGAAATGCAAACAAAGCTTAGGCACCTTGACCAGCTTTAATTTATCCCTCAGTGTTCACGTTTACTTTACCATCATCCATGATGTTGACCTTATTAACCGAACACGTAACAATTTTCCAGCAAATAAGCTTTCCAGAAAGGCCCATATTCTAACAAATTATATTTCTAGTTTTATTCCTGTTTTATATATACAAATATATGTATATATATATATATATGGTACGGTAAGATCTTAAACGATTAAATATATATATATACTCATTATCAACACCTCGTTTCACTTATTGCTACTTACTGTGTTCTTCTTATTTCTCTTATCTTCTTTTATTCCGTGTTATCCAATATATTTGTAAAAATAAAAAAAAAAGAAAAAAGAAAACAAAGAGAAAAGAAAGGTAAAGATAAAAAGGAAGAAAGAAGCCTTTGCAGAGCAATATAATAATCTTTAATTTGCTAAAAGAAAATAATATATTGAAAAATGTTAATAAAGAATTATAGGATATTTTCTTCCAACCTATTAAAATTTTTCTTTCTTTTTTCATTTTTTTTCTCTTCAGTCCTTCTATTTTATTTAATAACTTTCTTTTGATTAAAAAAAAAAAAAAAAAGAAAAAAAAATCCTCCTCTCAATCGACAATCTCTGATCTGGAAGAAACGAAAATAGTGAAATTTATTTTCTTTATTTTGATATTATTCTACGTGAAGTTTTTTATCTCGGATAATAATATACTAGAACAAAATATAGGTAATAAAATAGTATTATCTTGTTTTTTTTATATCTACATGAGGGTACTACATTATCGAATTTAAATTCATACAATTATTTTTAACGATGTTCTTTGAAAAAAAAAAATGAAAGAGAATAATAAAATAAAAATATCTTTTCGGGTTTATCTCGATTTGTCAAATATCGACAGTTGTGTCAATTTGTTGTTTACAATGTTTGTGCATATACTCCCCCATTTATGTATACAGAGTGTGTTTCGCTAAAAATAATCATGTATTTTTTTTTAACGATTAATAATTAATAACGAAGTAATCACGTTAACGAGGAAATAAATCTTTCACTCGCAAATAAATATAATAAATCAACGTTAACACAGAATAATAATGTCATTATTATTATCGATATAAATAATATCACACGCAAAAGTTAAATAAATACAAATTTATTATAATTTTAAGGAAAAAACTATTCGAATAAATAGAACAAAAGTCATCGTTTACTTTTTATATAATTTACCAATGTTTCAAATTATTCTTAAAAATGATTAAAAGTCTACGATAATTTTATTAAAAAAAAAGAAAAAGAAAGAAAGAGAGAGAGACAGAGAGAGATATATATAGGGTAAACGAAAGTACGAGAAAATAATTACTTTTGAAAATGAGATAGTAATTTTGTTAACGAAAGCAACAATCACAATGATGAGAATATCCAGGATAAAAATATTCACTATGTTAATTATAATAATCCGGAAATCGATTGGATCGTAGGGTAGCATGGAACGTAGAGAAAAAAAGATCAAGAAAATAGATGAATAGAAAAGAAATGAAAATAGAAAGTGTGATTTTGAACGTAGTTGTTCATTGAATATTCTATATACGATTCATTAATATTATACCATCGAATGATTAATATGATCGGAACCTTGTACGCGTCCGCGATATTAAAATTTGTTCAAGTTCGTTCGTGTAAAAATTCGTAGAAAATTGTTGCTGCGACCGTCGGTATAAATAAATAAATAAATAAATAAATAAATACCTATACATTTCATGAAATATTCATTAAAGGTATAAGGAAGTATTTAAAAACGTTGAATAGTTTTTTTAAAATAATTTTCGTTAAAGGTATCGTCGATGATAATGATTTTTCGTGAATTTGTTCTTATCGAACTATTGCAAATTTGCACATCATCGAAAACGATTATTGTCACAAACGATGATTACTATTCCGATTATTTCCTAGAAAAGGTTTTTCTTTTTTTCCTTCTTGGTATTTCATATCTTTTTAGCCAGTATTCGCATAAGTGATATATAGTAAATTTGATGATATGTGGGAAAACACAGATGACGATTAAAATTCCTTTCTTTTCATTTTTTTTATTTTTGTTTCTTCCTCAACGTATGATAATTAATTGGAATGTTTAAATGTGTCCTTGAGTCAGCCAAAAATCCGTGACGTTTTGTTAAACGTTACAAAAAAAAAAAAACGAGATAAAAGTTGTATCTAAAATGTAAATGTGTGATGATAAGTTATATTGTCGAGGTATATATAACCATATATGTACAATGTGTACATATACTTATGTATCTATATACATGAAATGCGTTGTTTCGGTTAACAGGTAGTAATTAATCGTGATACCTTTCAAGGCTCGACGTAGACCGATTGTATGTTAGCAAAGGAGATTATTTTTGTTAAACAATTACCCTAAAAAAAAAGAAAAGAAAATCCCTAAGTCATATACATTCGTTTTCAATTATTATTGACAAATTTTTTGTGGATCTATATAATATTAATATTTAATAATAATATATTTAAATGAAAAAAATAAAAAAACACGTTCTCTAATGTAATACCATGAAATAATAATTTATTAGTAAAAATAGACTCGCGTATATAAAAAATAATAATAAAAATAATAATGATAAATAATGCATTATTTTGCAAGAATTGAAGGAATACATATTCATGGTTTTAAAATGATTTGTTAAAGTACCATTTAATTCAAAGATATTATTAATGTTTATATTATAATATTATAACATATATATATTATATCAGTTGAGATTTTGCTATTTGTAATAGAATTAATGACGGCATGGGTTTGTCGCGTAATCCTTTACAAAGTATCGCTGGTAATTTTGAGATAAATGATAACGTAAAGGGAAACGTTGAAAAAGGTATTGGCATACCGTTCGCGTTATAACGAGCAATCCGGTTTTACTACGTGCTGAGAAAGCCCACGTTATAGAAGTTGGAAAAATAGCTGACATGAGCTTACGAAAAAGAGAAAGAAATAGTAGTGCAAATAGTCGTGATTTCTTCGGATGATCTAAAATATTATTTCGAAAAATTGCCAATATGATATATAATATTTCCTGAACATTTCTATATTTTCATGGTTTTTTTTATAAAACATTTGTCAGACAAAATTCGACGATATAATAGTTGAACAAAAAATGTTCGATAATTAATCAAATAAATATATTAACTATAGTGTGATCATTTTTAAATTAAATATATTATATTATCATATTTATTAATTATACACAATCGTCGATGACATAATGTTGCTTTGCAATCGTAGCTCGATAAATCGGAAAACCATTCTGTATTTGACGTATGCAAATTTTCAATACAAAATTTAAATATCTTATCTCTAGAGATAATTGCTACTATACATATCGAATATTCTAACCATCGTGTTATTCTTTTTAACCGGACAATCTTAATCATTGGTTATTTAAAATTCATTGTGAATATATTTTACATTCTTACGTATTTAACAACTACTTGTTTTTATTCTTACGTGTGCAATATACACATACTCGCGTATCACGGGTTATTAAATGAAACGAAATTAATTATATACCATGTTTAACGTAACAAACGTTTTCTACATTATATTACAAAGATATGTAAAATATCTTATTTCTCAAACGTAATCATATTTCAAGATTACAAAATTACCATTGCATAAGATACTAATTAAATTATAAACATCCGGTTATATGTCAATTGTTACCATTGATACTTTTCTTTTTTATTTTTTTTTATAGTACTTCATTATTATTTTCATATTAAATTAAACATTCGTATTATCGATATTTTACACGATATGATGGAAAAAAAAGAAAAACAAAAAGAAAAAGACACGGAATATTCTATCAATACGGTTCGAGTATTAAATACGTAGGACGCGTAAAAAGGATTCTATTAAAAAAAAAGAGAAAAGAGAAAAGAAACAAAAAAACTAACGGAATATAAAAAACATTCTAATCGCGTTGTAGATATATACGCTTCGTTCGATGAGAAAAGTGGTCCCTCTTTTCAATCTATCTCTATTTTTTATTCTCTTTTTGTTAAAATAATGAATTCCTATTCGTAACGTCTAGTATACCCATGTATATTTATATATATATATATATATATATATATACATATGTACCTATATCGAAACTTGATTCTCGGGAAAAATCAATCAACGTATGAAATACCTTTCAGGGATGAGTTAGTTACTTGGATAGTGGAGACAATTTCAAGCTTTTAGTTTTAAAAAAGAAAAATTAAAAAAAAACAAAATATATATATATATATTTCATACATAATATATTATTTTAATATAATATTTAATATTATATATATAATTTCTTTTCTCTTTCTCTCTCTCTTTCTAATTCTACAAAAATAAAATATAAATATGAATAATAAAAATATCTATAATAACACGAATGTAGATTTAAAATTCGCGCTTATTGTCATTCGTTGTAAAAAAATAAAAAAAAAACAAATAAAAGAAGAAAGCTCTCGTTACATTCGCATAATGAAGAATTTCGCGTAAACGACTTTTCCTTTCTTTTTTTTTTCTTCTTTTTTTTTTTTTTGGTTGATTTTATTAGTGATAAATCTTGTATGCAAATATCTAGGAACGTTTCATCGGCAGTTTGCATCGGAAATGAGTCTACGCTGATCGAATAAAACTTGGCGACGAGAATCGATAGGCGTTATTTTTCCTTTGTCTTTTTTTCCATCCCCATGCAACTCCCCCCTCCCCGAAAAAAGAACCAATGAGTTTGCTCTAGGACAAATTCTAAAGCTTCCACTACCCTCCTCCCCGTCGCCTTTTACTTACCCCTTCCTATTTCTATTTCTATTACACTTTTCCCTTTTCTTTCTATCCTTGTTTTTTCTTTGTTTTTATCTTTATCTTTATTTATATCTTCTCTCTCTTTCTCTAATTATACAAATGAAATGGTAATTAACTAAATTAATATTAAATTAACTAATTAATTAATTAATTAACTCTCGTGGAAAACAAACAATGGAATAAAGGGGAATGGTGTAAAAGTCGTAGACGGTGGGCACGTACTTGGACTAAGAATTAATTTGTCGGTTGTTAAACTAATTCCACAATGTGGGAAAAAAAAGGGAGAAACATTGTGAAAATATCGTAAGTTTAGCGGGAAATTAAGGTAATTAGTTTTACTCGAATGCATTAGTTTTTAACCTTAATGCATTTTTTTTTTTTGTTATACTTAGTTTTAACGTTGATGCATTTTGCGTTTGTTTTTGTTTTATTTATTTCCCTTCGTAAACAAACAACAATTCGATTATCTATTCCTCTTTTTTTCTCTTTACTTTTCTAATTAGTTACTATATATCAAAGGAATTTTATTTTTTTTTCATTTTCATATCATTAACAGACAGAAGAAAAATTTATTACATTTATTAATATTTTCAAGAATGATTAATGGTTGCGTTTTGTTTTTCTCTTTTTGTTTAACTTAAAATTCGGCACTTATTTTTTCCCTTTTTATTTAAATATAGTTACGTAAATTTATTTCTTATAAAAATAAAAAAAACCTGAAATATTTACTTAACGTATTAAATGGTGATCGAATGTATTTTATTGGCATTATTATTAAAAAAAAAAAATAAAATAAAGAAATATTACAAAATTTACAATAATTTAACGACACAGTGAATAGGATAACGTGTGTATTATTAATTTATAAAAAAAAGTTCAATTAAAATGCGATATTAATTACGATGTTGAACAAAAGTTATCGATTAGATTACGAATATAATTAGAAATAATTAGATCACGACTAATACGTTATTTTATATATATATATATATATACGTCCTCGTAAAATAAAATCAAGCTGAGATTTATTTTATGTATCATTAAAATTTCTCTTAAAGCACACGTTCGTTTGGTGTGGTCTCATTAATACTTATCACCATAATATGTGAACACAAGCATTTGTGGTACTTCGAGGTTTGAGTGACCCTCGTAAAGTGGGCTATCGTAACATTCATCCTCGAACCGCTTATCTATTATAAGTGATGTCAAAAGTAAGATACGAAGTATACACATACACGCACAAAAAATAAAAGGATACTCACTCCTTCGAATTATAAAGTCGGTAATTTTTTGGAACAACTGATTACTCTTGTATATATTTCAATAAAATATAATCAATTTAAATGTTGAAATAATTTTTTCTTTGTAAGTATTTTATCGCTAATATTTATATCAATATTTGTCATTAGCAAAAATACGATATATAATATATATATATATATATATGTACTACTTTTTTTGGTTAACTGGGTCGAGGTAATCGATACGGACATTTGAAATTTCACGTATAATTAACAAAATAACTTTAAAATACTTGAAATATATTTGAATGATGAATATATCTTAAAACTATAACCATTAATATTTTAATAAGAACTAATATGAATAGGGTAATTAACATTTTTTAAACAAAATATACATGCGTCGAGATTGATAATCGAATAAAAAAGTAAATGAATAACTCATCTTAAATTTATTTTATCGTAATAAATATAAATAAATAATAAAATGTAAAATATAGATCAAACGTTATTTTGTAAGGTAAATCCTAATCAAAGAGTGATTAATTTAAACGCAAAATAATTTTCCAAACATGCTTTAAGCTTTACTTATACGATATAACATAATTCAATTGATTCATAAAAAAGTAACCGATAGATATTCCCACGCTTGAAGTTTTAGATGATTCATCAATGGGTTTTTATCTACTATAAACATAATTTACTACTTTCAATTATCAATAGTAGTAGATAGTAATTTTAAATGAATGAAATGATATCTTATAAGATACCTAATATATTGAAAAATCTTAAACACACATATTTATTATATATATAATTATAACAATTTATTAAATATAATATAATTAACGAATTAATAAATGAATGATATTATTATATTTATGAAAATAAATAACAAAAGACAAATAAATTTTTTCTTTAATATCTCCTCGTACGGAATGTTTCATAAAGGTTTCATTATGTTCGAGAAACTATTAATTAGATTAAATTTAGTTCATTAGCTTGTATAAGATATGATAGGAGGTAACGTTATGAATTTTGCATAAGATAACTTTAACAAAATTTTCCCCGTGAGAGAAATCTCTATCTCTCTCTCGTTCTCTCTTTCTAGAACTTTGACAGACAAATGTTTTATTATTTTCAAAAAGTCCCCCAACGTTTTAGGATATACTTTACGCAATCTGTGTGTCTTTACGTGATTTACGTGATTTCTCATAGTTTTTTTTTCCTAAAATGATCTAATGTAAGTAGTAAGTAAAACAAAATTGACTTTAAATTCTTGTAACTACAGAACTTTTTCATTTAATATCAGACCACCATAAATTTTACATTTCTTTTTTATTCAACTTTTCTCAAAGGGTTACTTTATTCTAGGAATAAAAGAAAAGATAATGAAATACCTAATAATTTCGAGTGTCTCGTATCTTTGTAATTTATACGTTTGGATAAGACTTTTACAAATTTATTGATAAGAAAAAATAAATAAAATCAATAGACACGTAATTTTTCTTATCCGTGTTTATTCGGATTAATAATTTCTGCCCTTTCTTTTTACAGGTGTTTCAATTTATCGTAAAACTAAATTGTATAATTTATCTCACTATTAAACATATTCGATTTCTGTTAATAATTAAAAAAAATAAAAATAGAAATTAAAGATCATTCATGAATCATATTATGAATCAAATTGAATTACACTATATGTATATATATATATATATATATATTATATAATAATAATAATTTAAACAGGATTTATGAAATTATCGTTCCAATCTAATTAATTACTCATTCATCGGATTTATGACCTCGAGTATTTTTTATAACGAGTATTGACAATACGTAAGAATAAAGTGTTTCCCTATTTTACGTCTACGTAATATTTTTGTTTCGTATGAATAAGGATGCACACGTAAGTTAAGATCCTTCGGATAACAATCGATCAAACAGGACTTCGAACGGTAATTAGGATGTAAGGCACAACACGTTTTAACGCGGAAATTTATTCCACGCAAGATTCGTAAAATGATATGAGTGTATAGGATATATATATATCTTTACTCCAAGTATAATAAAATTCATGCAAATTCACGACAATGAATCGTTAGATGAATTAATCATTAATAAAATGAATTAAAAATTAAACAATATTAACACATTGTTAATCAATAAAAATTATACTCGTGTGTTCGCGTATAGAAACAATTTGTATAATTATTAAATCATTTAAAGTGTCAAATTATCAATTTATAAACGTTGATAAAGTTTAATTGAAATATTAAGTATTAAATAATTACTTAATTATCTCTCTCTATATTTTATTTATGATGTTTAATAATGTTTTATTTATATATTAATTATTCCTTTATAGAACTTCTAATTTTTTTTTTCATTTAATATACAATATAACGTATTAAGTTTTTATATATGCAGTATAATAATCAGTAAACGCGTAGTGTTAAATTATTTTCATTTTATTATCAATTTATCATATAAATTTGTTGATTTGATTTATTGTTACTATTACTATCAATGTAATTATATAAAATAAATTTTACCAATGAAATAATCTCATATTAAAAATTCAAAATAAAACATATGTATATATATATATAGAATTATTGGAAAACTTTTTAAATTAACAGGAAATGGTAGGAAATTAACTCCAAATGTAAGTTCTATACAAACTCTAGTTGCAATTAATGGCCAAAGTAGAACCAAAACAATTTCACGTAAATGGGTGCTTTAATAAGGTTGCAAATATACAGTCTAAGCGACATTGAAATTTATGTAATCGACGAAGAAATTATTGTCGCGTATTTTCAGTTAATTATCAGCCTCATTTATTTAATATAAATATAATAAAAATAAAAATGTAAAAGAAAAGAAAAATATCAAACATTCTATGAAAGAAGATTATATTTTAATATAAAAATACTTTAATAAGAATATTTTCACAATAAGTTTAAAAATAAATATTTTACGCGTGTTACATAAGATACAGATTTAAAATAATTAATATTTATTCCTATGAGAGAAAATCATTAATATTGATCGCGTTTTGTTAGTACCAGTCATATAATTATTTTAATAAAAATTCACAGGAAAATAATAGATATACAAGAGTAGTAATATTCGTGGAATAACAATTTCAAGTAAATTTCGTTTATTTCAAGTGAAAAATGGTTAAAGTTCGATAAGGTGTCGTTGATAAGGTATTTGGAACGTTAAATATTTATGCGAATAATTATTTTGCAAAACGACCGTTTTGTGTCGACCATCGTAATAAAATGTTCGATATTCTTTGGACCGTTTTAAAAAAAAAGAAAACAAATTAACGAATATACGAGAATAAAAAAAATATAAATCGGGAATGAATGGGGGAGGGGGAGAGGAAAAAAATTACGTACAATTCATATTTTCATTTACTTGCACGATTATAAATTCTATCAATCATTTTCTTAAATTTCACTTTGCAAAAGATACGAAACGTAAATCTGACCTAAAAATGAAGTTACAGTTTTTATAGTATACTAATATAATATAATATACTATATATAATTAGTATACTTGTTATATTATATTTTGTATATATAATATATACTATAATAATATATTTATTATATTAAATGATCATTAAAATAAAAAATTTATATTGTAGAGTAAAACAAACGTAAAGATAAAAATATAAGTAATAGTTTGGCGAGAATGTTCTGTTTTAATTTGTGATTATCAGATGTGTTTATGGTAAATCTTCATTATCGTAGGCATCCTTGAGAGAAGCTCGTGTCTATGTAAGAAAAATTTATTATCCCAGAAGATGCTTTTAATTTATGTTTCTTCGTTTTCCTTCCGTTTCTTATTAAACTCAACAGTTTTACATTAAATATTATTGTTTAAGCATTCGAATCTCATTGTCAAATGAGGACGTCTAGGTTTCTAGAGGAATATTTATCATCGAGTGACCATCAGATAAACGAATATTTTTTTGTTATAACAAATGCGTAAACGAAAGTTATACAATTTAAAAATCCAATAAAATGACCAAAACTTACGAAACTTCAATAATATTTCTAATGTAATGGCAGAGTTTATATATTGTTGTTTTTTTTAATTGGATTCGCTGTAAATTAAATCTTACATGTTATTCGATATAACAATAATTTTCTAATTAAATTCGACATTGATAAATAATTTTTACGCGAATTAACATATACATAAATAAATATTTTAGCTTACGTTATCGTTGAAGTTTTTAATTCATTTAATCAAAATCAAATGTCTAAATTAAGCATTTAAACTACGAAAACTAGTAATTTTTTTTGTTTTTTTTTTTTTTTTTAATGTCTGCTTTTATTCTTTCCACAAAAATACTCGTAGTTATACTTTTCTTATCGTTTTCTATATTATAAAAATCAATATTCCGTTACTCGTACTTTTCTATCGGATCTATAATCTACGAATGAAATTACAATTTCATACTTTAACTATCAACCTTTCGTTAATACTTATATTATCCAGTAATAGTTACCTTCTTTCGTACATTAACACAGATCATGATATAACTGAGTTTTGAAAGTGGCATAAGTCACTTTTTCTTCTGCTTTTTTTTTTTTTAAAAATGAAAAGATACCGTTCAATTGTAATTAGTGTTGCCATTAACTAAATTTTTTTGAAAAAGTGATTTATGCTACTATCAAAATAAACGGCTCAATTATTTCATATCTAAATTGTTATTTTTTTCATGAAAAAAAGAATTATATTTTTATTAACACCTGATAAAAATACTCTTCAAGTATTATCATCGATCGTAAGTTTTATTATCCTTTGAAAATTCCATTAACGAACCAAAAAAAAAATACATATATATCTCCTTTAATCGTTCTTATCATCCTGAAACAGAAAAAAAAAATTCAAACCAATCGAAGGAGAAAAAAATCGAAAAGATATATGGTAGCGTAAGCGTGTGATATGATAGATACCGTTTGAACGGTGCTGATGAAGTTTGCACAGAAATTGTAATCGTTGACCAATCGGCAGGGAGGCACGTCGGGCGATTGGCCAATCAACGAGCGGTTCTTATCGTACCGCGTACGAAATATCGAGTATATAAACACTTATCTTGCTAAGTTAAAACCTGAGTTAGTCAAACAGGTACACGTCGCGTTGGTTATTGTTACTCGTGTAAAAAAAAGAAAGAAAGAGAGGGAGAGAGAAAGAAGACAATTAAGAAATAATACCCGTATAAAGAGTAAGATAGAAAAATAACAAGAGAAACAGAGAGAGAAGAAGATAATTAAGAAATTATATTTGTATAAGAGTAAAAAAAAGAAAGAAAAAGAGAAAAAAATAAAGAAAAATAAGGGAATAGAGAAATAAAAAAAGAAAAAAAAAACAAAAAGGAAAAAAGATAGTAAGAAGATAATTAAGAAATTATATCCGTATAAGAGTAAAAAAAAAAAGAAATAATAAAAAACAATAAGGGGATAGAGAAAGACAGACAGAGAGATAAAGAGTTCGAAGGTGAAAACAGATAAAAAAGAAAGAAAGAAAGAGAAAAAAAAAAGGAGATTAATGCTCGTTTCAAATTCTTAGAAAAAGATATTCTATATACACACAGAACAAGAAGAAGAAAAATAAAATAAAATATAATAAATAAAAAGAGAAGAAGAAGAAGGAAAAGGGGAAGAGAGAGAAAGGGTTTTATACCTTGTATTGGGTTACTATAATTTGTTAGAAGGTTGTCGTTCACTTTATCCAAAGGTATGAGAAAGAGAGATAGATAGATAAGAGTGAAAGAACAGTCAAGGAATCTGCGGTCGGTGAGCGGATGTTGTTTCTCTCTCTTTCTCTCTCATACTAATTCTCTTTCTTTTTCTCTCTCTCATTCTTACTTTATCCAACTCAAACGAGTATATCGTAGTTAATAGTCGGCGTGTCAGTCGATTGACCGATCGTTGCACGACTCGGATCGGTTTGGCGGGTGTCGTTGTTAATTTTTAAAACGGGGAAAAAAACTGACACATATACGCATACGCGCGCACACGCGTGTGATCGTAAATTCTTTTTAAAAAAAAAAAAAACAAAATACCCCCGAAAAAAAGAAGGATTAAAAAAAAAAATTAATCCCAAAGTTCTCTCTACAGTGGCACAACGTATATCATTTCGTCATTATTTTCTTCTCTACTGTGAAAACTCTTATAAAAGATAAAAAAACGTAACTTATCAATATAAATAATTAATAGTAAAAATAAATAATTAATAATAAATAATATAGATCGAAATGGCTATTGGAATTTTATTGATTTCGGCTGCTACAATTGTTGCTTTGGGCAATGCTGCTTCCATTGGCAGTACGAACAGCAAGGTCACGGACGATTGTACCAGGTAAGCGAAAGGAAAATCTGAAGGTCTTTCTTTCGAACTCCAATAATTTAGATTTATAATATAATCCTTTAAACTCGTTCGATACGATAATAATATATATATACTATGAATTTATTAAATGTTGTATCATTTTTAATGAACTACGTTTTGCATTCTATGATTTCTTTTTCTTCTATTATTTTTTCTTCTTCCTTCATATGAAAAAAAAAAAAAAGAAAAAAACAATTAGAGGAAATGAAAATTGCATCCTCGTTTATTTAATTTTGTTATCTTTTTCTTCATTGTTATTATTCTTACATTATGAAAGAGATTAATGTTTGTCTTTCATGCGAGAAACGTAAGAAAAAGCCTCGCTATGTATATTTCGTATTCTACATTTAAGTTTGCAATGAGTAAAGACAAATAGATTTATACGAAATGTTTCTTTTCGATTCCGTACACCTGTTCGTTACTCGAGTTTCTCTTTGCTCGATAGAAAAAAAAAAACGAAAAAGAAAAACTTAAAATGTAACGTTGTTGCTATTCGTTAAATTGTGACCATTTCAAAATGCAAATGCTTAATGTTATCATTTTTTTTTTCTTTTTTTTTTAATCAATTGAAAATACACGTACAGGAAATACGACATTTCTGTGCGATCGAAGAAAATAATTATCGTGTACTTATTTTTTTTTATATATGATTTGCCATTTGAAAAAAAAAGAAGACTGGAAAAATAAAAGAATAGTTCTCATATTCCTCTCAATCTAATCTTTTAGTTTTAAGTATATATTTTTAAGATAAGTATATACAAACATCGCATACCGAGATAAACTCTCTCACTTTGTTATCTGTTTTCGAAAACAATTTAAAAAAAATTATTTAATAAAAACGTACAGGGCATAGCATCTTGATTAAAAAAAAAAAAAAAAAAAAAAAAAAAAAAAAAAAAAAAAAAAAAAAAAAAAAAAATAGTAAAAAAAAAAAAAAATATTAGTTAAATAATATTACTTCGTTTATCAACTAACGTTGATAATTCCAAGGATAATCGGTCTAGTATAAAATGTCGATAATATTACTAGANTATTTTTAAGATAAGTATATACAAACATCGCATACCGAGATAAACTCTCTCACTTTGTTATCTGTTTTCGAAAACAATTTAAAAAAAATTATTTATGTGGTCTCTACGTGACTTTGCAAAATTTCCTAAAAAAAAAAAAAAAAAAAGCAAAAAAAAAAAGAAAAAAAGAAAAAGAAAAAAAATAGTAAAAAAAAATAGAAATATTAGTTAAATAATATTACTTCGTTTATCAACTAACGTTGATAATTCCAAGGATAATCGGTCTAGTATAAAATGTCGATAATATTACTAGACATATATATATATATATATAATAATATTCATGACTTTTAATGCACGAGCGGTTATTATTATTTTTTGTTCTTTCTTTATTTTTGTCTCGTCGCAATAATAAATAACCAAACGTATTTTGGACTCTTTATTAATCGCGGTTTCGACTGTTTCTCGATAAAAAAAAAGAAATTTTTTTATCGATCATATTATAAGTACGATATAATTCGTTTGTTCATTTAATTCCGTACGATTTGAAAATTAAATTGCCAATTTGATATAATTCATTTCAAAATATATATCATTTCCTGTCGAAACAATTGTACTTTTTACATTTCATCAATCCTTTTTTTTATTCTTCGATTTGTAATTTCAAGTAATCTAATGTGCAAGTTATCCATACTTTCATCTAACGATAATAAATCTTTCCTATCATAGTTCTAAGATAAAGAAAAGTTATCGATTACGAACGAGGAAAAGAAAAAAATTACCAACGATATTTATTATAATACATAAATATTTTAATCTGCCACTCGAATTATCGGATTTTTATCGTATGAGTTGTGTTTAATCGGTACATTTGTAAAAATCACACATTTATTTTTATAAATGTACTTTTCTATGACTTAGGTGTTTTTTTTTTATTTTTTTTTTGAATGAACTACTTTTACTGAAGTACATGTTCATTGTACATTAATCAATACAAACAAGGCATATCTCTGTTTGAAGTAACACGATTGTTATCTATTTTTTATTTAAATATCGTTTACTATGATGACGTGATTTATGTATGATCTTTAATATCCCATCAATTTGTAATTTAACACACATCATATTATTATTTTTTAATATTTATTGAATGTTCAAATTTGTAATATTTCAAATAGAATCAACGCATATGCATAAGATCATATTTTATCTCTCTTTATGACATTTTTATACAATCATATCTTTTATGAAAATAATCATACAATATTAATACGTGAAAATAATTATCTTCGGATACATGCTAAAATAATCGATAAAATAATGCTAACGCCTATTGTCATTGAAACAATATAAAATAATTGGAAATAATTTTGATAGAAAATCCTTAATTGGATTTAAAATCTGATAAATTGGATAAACTTTGATTAAAATTATCGCGTGATACACTTTTACGGGAAGAATTTTTTTTACAATACGCGTAGAGTTTGTCTACTTTTTGTTTTCTTTTTTTATTATTATTTTTTTTTTCTCAATTCACATCGCGAAAAAATAATTACAAATCGAATGAAAAAATTTGTCGAAAGAGAAAAGTACGAAAAAAAAGGGGACGCGTTGCGAACGATTTTTTTTTATTATAAATGAATTTTTAATTGTTCTTTTTTTTCTTTTTCTTCTTACAATCGCGGCTTTCCGAACAAAGTTTTTTATATCATCGTGGATTTGTCGTTAATAATATTGATTAATTATCATTGATAACGTTGATCATATACTTGAGGGGAAAATAGAAACACGTCGAGTTCGTACAAATTTGCAATTCAGAGATCGTTTCTTTCGTAATGCTCATTGATTAATAGCAATTAGAGGTAATAATGATTGTCTCATTAAATTTCTAAATTTATATCATTTACTATCGTCATTCTTTTTCTCTTCTGCTTATTCTTTTTCTGTATTTTTTGATTTTTTGATTTTTTCTTATTTCTTTGTAATTTTTTCCTTATTAAAATGTCAAAACACACTTAAATATAATATAACGATATACAATATACAAAAAAAAAATATAATAATATATATGTTTGTATATCATTACATTATAGTATTGTTATATTATTATATTATTGTATATGTATATATGTGTTATATATTATTATATAATAATAATAATAATAATATAAATATATTATATAGTTTTGATTTTTATATTTATATTTGTATTATTCACGATAATTATTATTAATAAATGTGGTAGGAATCCCATCAATTCAATTTTGCAAGTGTTGATTTCCATTGGTGGCGAACGATAACTGCGTAACATTGATTAACGATATTTATGCAAGTTAGGATAAGCGTAGTTATTCTCTGGAACATATATGGAAATTAACTTATCGCGAAAAGTGAGGGAAAAGAAAGAGGGAAAGAGCACATCTGTAAAACAAAAAAAAAAGAAAATTCCCAAAGGCTATCGACACTTGGATTTAATTTTTTCCCTTGTTATTTATTTTACATCTACGCTATACTTACTCAATCGATTCATTTTTATCGCGTTATAATGATCACATTTTTTAGGATTTTTTTTATTCGATCACACATTCAACAAATTTTGTTTCACTTAGAATCTGACCTTTCTTGTTTGGAACTTTGCATTAATAAAAAAAAAAGAAACTTATATTTTTATATCAAAGTAAGATAAAAGAAAATTATGTTTTTTTTTTCTAATAAAATAATTTTATTATTCCATTAATTTCTACTAATTGATATTTTTTTGTCTCATCTAAAAATTACTCTTTCATTAACACAACTTACAAATATATATAAAAAATTATTCGACATTTTTTAACATTGCTTTTTATAAATAACCGATCGAATAATCAACAATTCGCGTATCTATATTTCAATGGAAAATGAAAAAAAGAAGAAAGCTTCGTCCAATTAGCGATGATCTTTTTTTTTTGTTTTCTTTTATCTTCCTTCTTCCTTAATTTACATTTGATATTCGATAATTATATTGAATGATGATGCGATATCTCAAAAATGTGACCTCGAAAGTATATTAAAATCATACCCGAACTAAATAGAAACCGAGGTTATTTAAAGTGCCCTAACTAGTTTGTATTAGTTGAAATTCTTCGATGAAATGAGTTTGCGTGGCAACGACAATGACCTTTTGATGAAATCATAGGCAATTATGGTGATATTTATTATTTAAAAGATACGAATGGTGCTATTTGGCGCACCTCAATGCATGTAATGAATACAATGACGATAAATGCACAGTATTTTGATAAATATGCAATAAGTTACTTTCCATTTAAAGGAAAAACAAAATGAGAGTACACATTTCTCTTCGTTTTATTAACATAGGCGGGAAGGGGGTGTTGGGTACGTGAAATCGTAAAATATCATTGATTGTTATTATATTATCGATCAATATTGTGTTTGCAAGGAATACTCATAAAATCATTTCTAAAGGAATAATTTAAATAAATTACAAATAGAATTCTAACTTTTTGTCTTTTTTTCATCGTAAACGTTATTCTACATTTTCTTTCGACAATAGAAATGTGTATTTATTTATTCTCTAAATTAATAGATATAAAAATTGTATATATATATATATATGTTACCGTCGAAGCCGGAAATCAGTCATTGCAAGTCATTCCTCGGCATTGTTATCAATGCAAAGCGTCTTCAGACAAAGTCGGAAATAAGACTTTTTACAGAGTTTTTCATAAGCATTGAACATAATACTTTGATATTCTGTAGATTATATTTATATATATTAACACGACGTGACAAATATATTAATTTTTTTCTTTTTTTAATTGAAAATCAAAAAAATACTTTACCGAATTTTTTTCTTTTAATCTAAACTTACTTAGAAATAATTCAAGCCCTTTTTCTTCCACTTTCCTTTTTAACGAGTGACACCGAACAAAAGAATAAGAATCGTCCATTCTGAGAGAGGGGTGGGGGGAAGGTAAAATGTTTCTCATAATACCCAAAGGGCTGAGATTTGCGGTAGAATAGGGTTGGTTCAAACCGTTATAATGTCTCCATAAAGACTTGCTTTATGAGCAACAAAGGAAACAGTTTTATTGTAGAACTGTGTCTCTGTGTGTGTAATGTTGCTCACCAAAAAACTATCGTCCGAATAAAACGACTAAAGTTTATTGAAAATTTACCAAACACTGCAATATAATATTGTAACCGCGTTATCCTATTGATGATTAAACCATTCGATCGAGTATCAAAATTACTCGGTTTGTTTATATTTTATCAATAAAACTGGCAAAGATTATTATTTTTAATATCGGTAGTAATGACTATTAAACAAATAACGTTCACATTATCTTTGAGTAAAGATATATAATCTGATATAGGATTTTATCAACAAGAAAAATATTTCATTAAAAATCATTTATATTTATTACGATTTATAAACTTTATATAAAACATTAATAAACTAATATATTTTTCATCTAGCTCTCTCGGATAAATTTGATTAAAAAAAAAAATTAATAAATATAAAATTGTAAATTATAAAAAAAATAAATAAATAGAAAAAATACTGTAAGTAATTTCGTCAATTCGCATTAATATTTGATATAGATTTGTGTGTGTGTGTATGTGTGTATATACTTCTTGATAATTATATTAATTTAAGGAATTACGTTCAGTCCATTTGTCATTTATGTTAATAATAGATATTTCAGTTATATACTACTTAATATAAAATATGCTTCCGAGGATAGATGAATTACCTTTCTTCTATTATTGATGAGATATGGGATTCTCGTTAACGTGAAATATTGGCAAATCTGTGTAATGAAAGCAATTAAGAACGAACGAATGAACGTACATACGCGAACGAACTGAATTCGACGTGAATTTACGGAGGATTGTAATTCGACGGTCGTTATTATTTATCGATGTTGCCGTTTTATTTTGTCAAATTAAAACTGGCTCTATTTCATCGTCAGATTGTAACAACGACAAATGTTTGTTTCTTTTTTTTTTTTTTTTTTTTTTTTTTTTTTCCAACTAAAAGTACAACCTCATCTCAATCGTTCTATTTTCAATCATCTCGAATGATTATTAAAAAATAAAGAAAAAGAAAATCGG
>NW_014569828.1:142598-152164 GCF_001313835.1 Polistes canadensis
AAAAAAAAAAAAAAAAAAAAAAAAAAAAAACTATAACGAAACAAAACAAAAATCAAACTTAAATAATGATTATAAATAATATAAATGGGATTTTTTTTATGTTTTTTTAATTCTTTAATTAACAAAAATTAGAGATAATTGATATTTTCATTTTGATTCATTCTTCTAAACGTATATATGAGATTTTGCAACAACAAGAACAATGACAAAAAATGTGACGCAAACATAAACAATGTCTGTTATTTTATTTCAAAAGGGGTTGAGGTGGGGGGAAGCCAAAGGTTTTCATTCAGTACAAAATTCCGTGGAAACATTTTTTTAAAACAATTTGAGTGAGTCGAGCGAGTTGAGAGAAAAAAAAAACGAGAAAAAAAAAAAAAGAATCATCTCCGACAATAATCTCATAGTCGTCGTCGTCGTATAGTTTGACATCAAGTGAAATGCATTATTCCAAATTTTTCCTATAAAGAAAGTGCGAGATTATATTGATGATACGACACGCATAATACTTATTCTACTTTATTTCTTCAAGTAGGGTAAAGTTCACGATGAGATATCTCTCGTGCAATGTTCCTCTCGTAATACATAACTACTACTATACAGACAAAGGCGTGGGATAATAAAATTTAGTTGGAATAAAAGTAGAAGGAATGCGATATACGATTGAGAGAACTCAAAGTGAGAAGAAAAAAGAAAAAAAAAAATATAATAAGAGAAAGAAAAGTATTGACACGCGACGAGCTTTTATCCTTTATCTCGACTAACACGTAAGGACACCTACATGGTTCGCATACAGGGTGGTTAACAAAAAATCTGATGTAATATTTCAACGTATCATAACGCGTTCGTCTTATTGTGAATTATAATATATAATCAAATGAATATAAATTAATTGAGAAAATAATCTTATTAAATATCATTGATCGTATTATATCGATTGATTACTATTTCAATTTAAATTAACTTTTAATTATTTATCTGATATTGTTTTATAATATTATAAGATGTGCATTTTTAAAACGTACGAATTAAAAAAAGAAAAGTTAAGAAGAATTGAAATGTTTTAATAAAAATTCATCGGAAACAATTATCGGTAGTATTAATAGTAAATTTAAATTGACACGAATTGTTATATTATATTATATATATTCGTGTAAGTTGGGGGTTACGAAAACGGGACAAATGATGGAAAGCAAATCGATACGTATATTGACATTTCTCGATTATCGAAAGTATATATGTACATATATATATGTATATATATATGTATATATAAAAATAATATTTATTAAAGAAATTATGGACAATCCTATATTTGTATCATTTGATGTAACGCTTCGATAATATTTATCTATATGAACATTCACATTTTATCATTGGGATCCGATATACTATAATAATATTGTTATATTAAATTGTAATTAAAGTAGGACATCGTTTATATAATTGTTTAAAATTTGATAACATATGACATTTGATAGAATACATACATATATATTGAATAAAAAGAGAAAAAAAGAAAAACAAGAGAAATTATGAATTTCGGAGAAACATATTAAACGTGAAATATGATCATTATGATTGATGAGTAGAAACAAGTCGGGGGGAAAAATGTTGAAAATCATAAAATAAACTGTTAACAATTATAAAGCTTCGTTCGTTGGCAAACGTAAAAGTCTTTTTTTTTTTTAAATTTCAAATTATTAATAAAATTTAAAAACATTCTACAATTTTTTTAACGTGTATCATCCCATGCAAAAATTTTTCAGTTAATTTATGAATTAAATACGAATGAATTAAATTAATATACGTATAAAAAAGAGTATGACACACACACGCACACATACATATATTTTATATATTATATACATATATGTACATAAGAATAAAAGAATCTACAGGACAATGCTGTATTTTCCACGAAGCGTGAACCACAAACTATGAAAATTACGTTCCTGTGACCTTCTACGACTCGTATGAATTGTGCTATTGTAAGGATCCTCACCCTTTATGACGTTTAACATATTGCCACGATTAACTATAAATTCTGAAAGGATCCAAATTGAATTGATATTTTTCCTCTCGTACAGCTTTAACAAGAATGATATCATACGTCAACGTAAATGACGAATACTCTATAATTATTTTCAATGTTTTATTTAAAAAAGAACAAAATTAACACCAATATAAATGAAACAACAGCTCGCACTATCTGTTACTAATATAAACTTGAAAGAAAAAAAAAACTTTACAATAAGCAAAACGGTGTGATTATTTAACGTTGGTGAATTTTTCTTTTTTCACCGTCTCTCGTGGGAACGCTACGTAAAAGCCTCGCTTTTAGTAGAAGAAGAGGAAAAAAAAGAGAAAAAAAAAAACATAATCGCATAGAATCACTCGAAAGTAGAAAATTGATCTTAAATGGGTTGAGTTAAAAAACAAAAAGAAAAGAAAAAATGGTTAGCATCAATCCGTGACAAAATGTTTCCGCGTGCCATCGATATGCAAATGTAAAATAAAAAAAATAAAAAATAAAATAAAATAAAATAAATATAAATATATAAAAAAAAAAAAATTAAAATAAAAATGTGTGAAAAAATATTGTAAAACAAAAATATCCTCGATGGGAATTCTTCGGGAAAGATAAAATTTTTTTATAAATGGATATTATAATATACAACGAATTTCAACGATAATGATTGTGTGACTAGTTGTATGGTAAAAATCTTTCATCTTAGCTGAAAATGGCAGGTCAAACGATGTCTATCACGAGATTTCGTACTTTATACTCTCTCTCTCTCTCTCTTTTTTTTTTTCTATTTTTTTTTTCCTTCATCAAGAAACTAACATAAACTCGGTGAAACGATTCCGAGGTTGATATCATCATCAGCCATTTTTTTTTCTTTTTTTTTATCGCTCTAGGCTCGAGAATAAAAGTCGAAGGAGAAGAGAAGTGGAAAAAGGGGGGGATAATAACGCGAAAGAAAAAAATTTTTTCTCACTTTTAACAACGCGAATGCTTTTTTTATATATATATAAGTCTTTAAATTGTTATAAGTATATTCCCCTTCTATGCAATAATTATTATTTTACGACAAGTACAAAGATAAATTTTATTGATATTATTCATTTTCCGTTAACAATTTTCCATAGGAATTTTCATCACTTCGTAATCAATTAATTCTTCTATTTATTACAAAACACAATAAAATTAATTGGAAAAATAATATAACATATTTCCAAAGTATTCGAATACTTTTGTATTAAATAAACGTTCTTAAATCTTATTTTATTCGATCATTATTACTGGTAAACTTTTTATAAACATTATCACGATACATTCTATAACATTAATACTCGTGATACTTGTACTTGGAAAATCTTCCATAAATAAAAAAAAAACGTATAATATAAAAATCATATCTTAGATGTACGTCAAAAATCAGATTTATTTTTTTGTTTACTTTTATTTTTTTCCCCTTACGATAAAACGAAGTTTCTTTAACGAAAAGAAAGAACCAAGTAGTAGTAGTAGTAGTAGTAGTAGTAGTAGGTGGATTAGTTCGAAGGTAATTCCCAACGCGCTTGAAAGCTTTGATTGGCTACTTCGTTTAGTTTGCCAACGGAAAAGAGACAGAAAAATCTTTTTTTTTTCTTCTTCTTTCCTCAGTTATCTCTTCTTTTCGAAAGTCCCCGTGTCATAAGATTCTTTAAGTTCGTTCGAGTATCACTTTAATTACTACTCGCATCCTCGAGAACTCAAAAGTACTCTCCTTAAAAAGTTGAAGCTTAAATTTCAACGAAAATCTGTAATATCCTTGTAATCCTTAATACAAAAAGTACGAGCGATAAATAAAAATACGATAAAACCTTTAAGACCAAAAATCTTGATCCAATTGGGATCATACTCGAACATTTATTATTTCATTTTCTAAATCAAATTCGTATAAAAATTTTGTCCATTCAATTTTTCATAATTCTCTATCTTAACACGTATTAAGAAAAAAAAAATATCTTGCTTCAATTGGTATCATCGAACATTTATTGTGTTTTATTTTTTAAATCAAATTCGTATAAAATATTTCGATTCACTTTTATATATATACTACTACTATCTTAATACTTATTAAAAAGTATTAATTGGAAAACTGATCCTACCTATTTCTATTTCTCTTCGTAAAAAGCAAATAAACTTTTCTCCTTGTTTTTTGTTTTTATTTTTATTCGATAAAATATTAAAAATATATATTTAAACCGCGTATATTTTCTGTCTCAAAAGTGTGTAATTTTTCTACCTTCCGATATAGTAACCATATTAAAGTCACGTATCGGTTTCTTTTAAGTAGAATTTTAAAAAATGATTTTATGTCGGTAAAAATGGATCGAAAGGCAAAATACGACATCCCCCCCTTCATTTCATATACATCGTATGAATAATGTATTTTATATTTGTTGGTTTTGTTTTGTTTTACAGCAAGATTTATTGCGAAGGGCCACTTTTGCAAACCGTACAGTTAGCTGAAATCTTCAATGACAGTAAAACATTCGTCGACTTGTTTCAGAAAAACGATCCTCAAATTACACTTATCAAGTAAGTAACTATTAACATACACTCATACACACATCGATAAGAATTCTTTAATATATATAAATAAAATAAAGATTATATTACGGATTTTAATTTTATTTAATTTTATATTGAATGATATAGTAGATTTTGATTATTAATAATAATAAATTAGATGAAATATTTTTGAAGAGAAAAATTCAAAGAAAAAAAAAAGAAAAGAAAAAACGTAATATATACCAAAGAGACGACTTATGATAAATTTTCGTTCGAACAATCGCGAAGTTTGCATTTTCGTAGAATTCTCAGTCAAGTCTTGATGTAAGTGAAGACACACATGTTTCCACCAGCTGTTTCTTTATTGTCCCGTGAAACAGTGCAAACGTAAGCAGCAAGTAGTAAGTAGTATCGTTCGAAGGAGAACGATGGAAGGAACATGTAATGTCTCTTTCGTCTAAAAGATATTCAAATTTTATCTTATTGTCTGGAACACCTAGTAAATTGTAAA
This sequence comes from Polistes canadensis, assembly GCF_001313835.1. Classification (NCBI taxonomy): domain Eukaryota; kingdom Metazoa; phylum Arthropoda; class Insecta; order Hymenoptera; family Vespidae; genus Polistes; species Polistes canadensis. The sequence goes on from NW_014569828.1 coordinate 147,674, forward strand.
CCTGTGAAACATCTTACCGATGTGACAGAAAGTCTCGTAATATTATTCGATATATCAAATATTTCCTCCATTTTACGAAACAATTTCGTTCGTTTAATAAAAGAAAGGATTATTTTAAATAAAAGATAGAAACAAAAATAAAATATAAAAATAAAAAGTATTTGAGAGAAATTGATCGTTTAAACTATTTCAATCGTTTGAAAACGTTTAGTTCGTTAAATTATTCTATTTAATATATCGCAATTATACGCTCAATTAATGCTAACAGATAATTAACTTAACATCGGATGAATAAACATTATCATCTGTGCAATTAGTTATAACGTCAAGTTATTTTTTTCTTCTCCTTATTGTATTGGCTAACGTCAATTGCATATTATTCAACTTTTACGATTCTTACGAGCAATTTGACTTTGACATTTAATCGTAATTCAATAATTAACTAACTAGTTATTTTATCAATTTTCGAGATAATTATATTCAAAATGAATAATTATATATAATATAACATATGTCAAAAAAAAATATAAGATTTGTAATTAGTCGAAGAAAATAATTGTATGATTTTATTTGATTGTTTTTTATTTCTTTGATTTTTCAAGCTTCAATAAATTAATGGCAGCAACTAATAATCAACCAAATCGTACACAAGTAAATCAATTCGTTTTGGATAATTTTTCAACGGAAAGCGAACTTGATAACTATACTTTACCGGATTGGCAAGAAAATCCTCCGATATTAAAAACCATTGAAGATCCCAATTTGCAAAAGTGGGCGAAAGAATTGAACGACATATGGAAAAAATTGGCGAGGAAGATAAAACCGATGGTGTTGGAACATCCGGAAAGGCATAGTCTCATTTATGTGGATAAACCATTCGTAGTGCCGGGTGGTCGATTTAAAGGTACACTCAAAAATATTTATATTATTATTATTAAATTTTTACAATTAAACTAATTTTAATAATTACACATTAAAGAGTACGTTCGTATAAGTTTATTATTTTATAAAAAAAAATTCACAAAATAATCAAAAATCAAAAGCACACGGTTTTCATTTTTCCGAACGGTTCACCCATCCTATTTTATTAAACTTTGTTTGATTTTATTGGTGATCTTATAAAAATTATTAATCTAACGTGGCTAATATATATATATTAATATAAAATAATATTTATAATATTTAATATATACTAATTTTTTGTTGTTGTGTTTAACAGAATTTTACTACTGGGACAGTTATTGGGTAATCGAAGGATTATTGATATGTGGAATGACTGACACTGCTAGAGGAATGATTGACAACTTTTTATCGATGGTTGAAAGATTCGGATTTATACCAAATGGTGGCCGCGTTTATTATCTCATGAGAAGTCATCCACCATTATTAATTCCCATGGTAAGTTTTGATACTAACGTTCCTTGCTTGTTTGCTTCTTTTTTCTTTTTCTATTGTTACGTAAGTAGCATTTATATATGGATGGATTGAAATGTTTTTGAGCATAAAAAAAAAAAAGAAAGACAAAAGTAGAATCAAACGTTTAAAACTATAGTATGACGATAATTACTAGATCGATTTCAAATAATTTCGAAATAGTTCACAGAACTTTCGAGGGGAACGTACTTTTCACTAACTTTTCAACTACTTTTTTTGTTCTTCTTATTTCGCTTGCCGTAAAATCGTTTTTCTTTCTTATTTTCTCTCTCTCTCTCTCTCTCTCTCCTTTTTTCCCCGTACTTTCCGCTTTTAAAGAAAAGTATTCGCAAAACATAGAACTCGTGAAGAATCTTCAAGCAAACACGAGATATACCACTTCTTAATGTAACTCGAAGTGAAAAAAATCATTTAATTACAAAAGATACCTAGAAAAAAAATATTATTAAATTTTTCTTGAAAATTTGTTATCACAAGATCACTTGAAAAAGATTTTAAATTAATTTTTAACTAATTAACTATTGATATAATAATTATTCTCCTAATTGTTTTAATTGTTCGTTGTTGTAGGTCAAGTTGTATTTAGAGTATACGCAAGATTACGAATATTTGAAGAAAATTATCGGAACCTTGGAAAAGGAATTCGATTATTGGGTTAAGTACAAGATGATCGATGTTGATAAAAATGGAAAAACTTATAGAATGGCTCATTACGTAGTTAACAGCCCAAGGCCACGGCCAGAAAGTTATAAGTACGTTTACATTTTTATTATTTCATATTACGATGCACAAATTTAATATAAAATAATAATTTTTTGTGAGTATTTCTTATAAGATAATATTTAAAAAGAAAAAAAGAAATATTATTATTTTTGTAAAATCAATACGATTTTAAAATCATAATAATAATAATAAAAACAATGGATATTAATTTAATATAAACTTTGAAATAATTTATATAATAAATCAAATCTACGATGAAATATCATAAATATCGTGGAATTTCGAAACATTTCGTAATTTAATAAAGATTGTAAAATTGTTCGATAACTATTCGACGATATTATTATTTAAGATGAAATATTTAGTTGCTTCTTTAGTAATAAATATACCGATACCGTATATACTATAATTCGAGATAAACTTTATATAAATTAATTGATCATAAAGAAATTCAAAATTCGTCGATAATTTTAAAAGCTTATGCTTTAATAATAAAAACAAACATAACGATTTATGTTTTCTTCGAGTATATCTAATAAAAAAAAAAACAAAAACAAAAACAAAAAAGAAACGAAATAAAATAATTTATTGATTTTTAGGGAAGACTATTATTTGGGTCAGAAATTTTTCGACGTCGATAAACAGGCATCATTTTACAATGATTTGAAAGCTGGCGCTGAAAGTGGTTGGGATTTTTCAGGAAGATGGTTTATCGGATCGGACGGTCAATTGTCAAACAATTTGATCGATATTAATACGCAAAATATAATACCCGTTGATTTGAATAGTTTTCTTCAACAAAATGCACGTACTATGGTTAAATTTTGTAGAAAAACGAAAAACGAACAAGTAAGTTAGCACAACGAGCCGGGTTGTTTTCTTGTTTGTTCTTATGATCGACAAAAAACCAAATAGAAAAATCGCTTTCATAAATTTTTATCACGTTGATGATGATGATTATTTGTTTTGTAGAAAATCTCATATTACGTGCACATGGCGAAGAAATTACAAGAAGGTATAGACGAGGTATTGTGGAACAACGAGTTTAATGTTTGGATGGATTACGATTTAAAAAATCAACGACATAGAACATCATTTTATCCGACAAATTTGGCACCGTTGTATACCCTAAGTTACGATGCTAATAATGTTAAAGAAATCGCACTTGGTGTTGTATCTTATTTGAAGAAAACAGGAATCCCTACCTACTTCGGTAAATCATTATATTATATTATTGTCAAGAACAAAAAAATTGTATTAAAATAAATCCACGATACATAATTCGCAATTATTTTTACGAAAAGGCGGAACTCCTGCATCGCTAAATCAAACTGGTGAACAATGGGATTTCCCAAACGCATGGCCACCCCTACAATCTATAATGATCCAAGGATTATATCGAACTCAAGTCACTGAAGCTGTTCAATTCAGTTCGCATCTTGCTCGTAGATGGCTGGAATCTAATTACATTGGCTTTGAAGCTACAGGAAAAATGTTCGAAAAGGTAAGTTATTATTATCTTACATAATTACGTACGTTTTAACATTTAATTACAATGAATTATCGACTAATCCGTTAATTGAAAGAATTAGGTCACTTTTAGCAACTTCTTATTGTGTCTTTTTTTTTTTTTAACATAAATTACTCGGATTTATTTATGATCTTTTCAAAAACACAAGCTTAAATATTTAGTCAATTATATCCAATTGTAATAAATAAAAACATTTTCAAATCAAATCTAAAAGTGCTAAGTTTGTGTTAATCATGCAAATTAGGAGAGTAGGAACCCCTTTTAATATTCTTAAAATAACTAATGGTATGTGAATAAAAAGATAAGAAACGTTAAAAGTATCATTATCATTGGATTAACATAAGAGAAATGTTTAATCGACAGGATTATATGAAATTTATATGAGCATTAGAGAAATTATTTTCTCTTATATCTTATTTTCTCCCTTTTCCTTTGAAATCGTGTTAATCCAAGCCCTTCGATGAGATATTTCGAAGGATAATACAAACGGAGTCCTCTGATTTATTCACAATGGAAGCTGATTGTTCGTAAGCTTCAGCTTTGTTCTTGGACAAACTAATGCTAGGATAAGCATCACGATATCTTCGAGAGAAACTGAAGAAAATCGTTTTATTGTAAAGGATCGGACGGTATATACAAGAATAGCATATTATACGAATACCTTTTCTTTATCCAACAGATTTTTCTTTATCTCTTTTGAATTATTCCTGAAATATAAAAAGTATATATATATACTTTTATATATATATAATCAGGTTTTTATTRCACAACTTACAAAGTTTTTTACAATGTCTTATCATTAC